>NC_090746.1:8524527-8584527 GCF_036898095.1 Palaemon carinicauda
TTCATAAAAGTGATATGTATATGAGTACCAATGAGTGTATGAGAAAAAGCTCTAAGTGGTATAAGAAGTTACTTTTTCATATAATAGATATGTGCCTTCTCAATGCATATACGACGTACCAGGTAAAAACTGGGAACAAGCCCCCATTTAACTATTTCATAAAACAGGTAATAAGGCAATTAATATATAGATATCAGGGAGCAGTAGTAAGAGCGAGGGAAGTAGGAGTGATTGGTGATAATCTAACGCGCTTGACCGGATGCACTTGGAAACATTTCCCGGCGTCATTTGCCCCCTCGGAAAAAAACCCCAAGCCTCGAAAACGATGTCACGTTTGCTCCCATAGTACTAAGAAAGAAAGGAAATCGCAGAGAACATATTATCAGTGTTCTGCATGTGATGTTCCTCTTTGCATTGAGCCATGCTTTAAAATATACTATACTGTAAAGGTTTTCTAATTTTGTTTGTAGCTAAGGATAAATGTATTTTATTTTAGATATCTTATTTTCATTTATTTTAGTATTCATAACCTTGTCAAGTAATAAAAATGTAAATACAGAATAATTAGCCATGTTTTAAAATATACCATACTGTATAGGTTTTCTAATTCTGTTTGTAGCTAAGGATAAATATATTTTATTTTGAATATCTTATTTTCGTTTTTTTTTTAGTATTGATAATTTGTCAAGTAATAAAAATGTAAATACAGAATAATTAGCCATGTTTTAAAATATACCATACTGTAAAGGTTTTCTAATTCTGTTTGTAGCTAAGGATAAATGTATTTTATTTTAGATATCTTATTTTCATTTATTTTAGTATTCATAACCTTGTCAAGTAATAAAAATGTAAATACAGAATAATTAGCCATGTTTTAAAATATACCATACTGTAAAGGTTTTCTAATTCTGTTTGTAGCTAAGGATAAATATATTTTATTTTGAATATCTTATTTTCGTTTTTTTTTTTTTTTTTTTAGTATTGATAACTTTGTCAAGTAATAAAAATGTAAATGCAGAATAATTATGCTTTTTTACTTATCCTGGTTATCTTGAAATGATACGCTGGAAGTAATCAAATATCTCTCTCGTCCAATTATAATAATTTTCTCTCTATATCACACAAATAAGTATATATGTTAATTTGTGCATATAGTTATGATCATTTGTAAGAGTAAAACTTTTGTGAGACTGATAATTATAGTATGCATATAAGAGAGCATTCTTCTCTGAAATTATTTTTATGTAACTATGAAAGATTATATAACAACCATCTGCTACAACAATTAGTGGTCTAATAAAAATGCAAGTAGGCAAATCAAAATATCTACTTATCCTAATCAATGTGTCGATTATAGGGTACCATATATAATATTTGTAACATTATTATAATATGCTTTGTAATAAAGGGAACACTATTATACTCATTAAAAAAACGAGTTGAAGGTAGTAATTAATATTTTTAAGAAATCAAATCTTATAAATCTTTTACAACTACGTGAAGAGTAATCAAATACTTATTGTCCTATGTTCGTAAGTTAGAGCAGTGCAAATACAAGGAATGAAAGATTTAGAACAAAGACCAAGTGTTGTCACGGATCTCATTCAGAGGTAGACCTATTAGCTGACAGATTATCTTCCAAAAGAGGCCGCCTGCTGTGTCTTCAATTTACCGTCAAAATCCGACTCCACACCGTCCTTCCCACTACTATATCCCCCCGGTCTCTGAATAATATGCTCTTACGGCTGGCAGCGGAATTTACGACCTTTATTCGCAAATAAAAGTTCATACAGTTAATTTCACAAGATTTGTTAAATACCATTGGATTCGGCATTTAATGGTCATTCTTTCAAAGTATATATAAAAACATTTACCTTAACTTATTTTTTCCTAAATCTTGCCGTTGTGGTGGACGGACATGATCCGAATGGAGCCGCAGTGAAGTGGTTAATCGACAGCCAGTGTAAATCAATTAGTATAGGAGTGATCCTTTCTCTATGTGGAACACCTTTTATCAGTCTTGCTCCTATGTTTATTATGTTTTGTAATGTCTTAAGTTGTACTTTAGGTATATTGTAGTAGATGGGGTTACAGTAGTCAATTTTGGTAATTACACAGTTTATCACAAGTTTCTTTACAAAATATTCATCCAAGTACTTTTTTGTATAAAAACAATATTTCTTAGATGATAACCGGTAGTTTTTACTACTTTGTTTATTTAGACATTGACAGACAAGTTACAGTCAAGATATACGCCTACATCACAAACTTTACTAGATATCGGGTCAGAGTTGTTACTTATTCGTGTTTATTTGAATACCACCCAAGCTTTTTAGACCGTTTTTTTCCAACCACCATAAACTCGGTTTTATTTTCATTTAACTTTAGTTGTTTGATTGTCATCCATGCATTTACCACTGGCAAGAATTCGGTTTAAAGTTTCAGTAGTGTCGTCTATATCATTCATCGAGAAGTTAAATTGCGTATCACCTACAAATAGTTTGAACTTCACTCCACGCCTTTGTAGTATTTTCGAAAGACCAATAGTATAGGTACAGAATAAGATTAGACCCAGTCCACTCCTCTGTTTAAAGGTTCATAAGATCAATACGGGTTTCCAATTTGCACACAATAATTTCTGTTAACTAAGTAGTCTTTTAGGTATTCAAAGCCCTTGATCATCAATACCGCTGGACCATAAATAATTTAGTAGCAGCTCTTGGACAACTGTATCAAAAGCAGCCTAAGATTTAGTAATATTAAAATACCACGTTTATTTTCATCCATCATTTCCAGTATATCATTTACAACAGAACAGATGCCTGTCTCCGTAGAGTATAATTTTCTGTAAACAGACTGGTTGTCTGCCAACGCTTCTATCACGTATTATAGTACTAGTACTAGTAATATTACTATTACGTATTCTTGTACTTTCAAAAGAAAGGATAAATTCGAAATAGGTCTATATGAGCTTAATTCCTGATAATCCAGAACACTTTTCAGAACCGGTGTGACTATAGCCATTTTCTCAGATTTAGGAAACTTACACTCATCGATGCTTTTAAGTCTCCACATTGGGGGCAACCAGCCATGATGTACCTTTATTTCACATTTTAGTCTCTCCGTGAGATTAACTAATATTTTTCAAAGATTTCACAAACGGAAATATAAGCTTAAAACATCGCTCAGGGTGAGAATTCAACTGAGCTCAGCGAAACACGTCTTCACTCGGCAACGTCTACTTGGTGATCATAAGAATTATCATTCAAAAGTCATCTCGAATAAATGTTTTTTGTTAACATGCAGTTCCATGATACAGTAAAGAATTATTCTAATTATGTATATATATTTACATCATATAACACACACATATATGTATATATATATATATATATATATATATATATATATATATATATATATATATATATATATATATATATATATATATATATATATATATATATATATATATATATATATATATATATATATATATGTATATATATATATATATATATAAACTATTATAATTATGAATAGGCCTACACATATAATCATATGAATAACTATACAAACATAATGTATATATATATATATATATATATATATATATATATATATATATATATATATATATATATATATATATATATTATATGTGTGTGCATACATACACACACGCATATATATGTATATATATATATATATATATATATATATATATATATATATATATATATATATATGTATGTATGTATATATGTGTAGATATGTGTTTATATTATATATATATATATATATATATATATATATATATATATATATATATATATATATCAGCCAATTTTCTTATTTGTCGAATCTATTGTTTTCTCTCCCTTTGCTTCGTTTGTAATCTCTCTGGACCCATTCATGTCATTCTCTTGGTTCATATCTATATCGTCTGTTCTCATCATATGTCCTGCACACGCCCATTTCTTTCACTTACATGTTGTTATAATATGGTTTACTTCAGTTTGCTCTCATATCTATGTTGCTCTTTTCCTGTCTCTTAGAGTTATTCCCATCATTATTCTTTTCATAGTTCTTTGAGTTGCAATTAGTTCATGTTCTAAAAGCGGATCCAGCAAGTTCAAAACGGGGTGACGCGAAATATGATAAGAGCAGCTGGGAGTCCAGAGGGCGCTGTAAGGTTCCCGGAAGCTGACACAAATTTAAGCTATTTTTTAGCTATCTTATATGTTTTTGAAACCATTTTCACCTTATAGATGAATATTATATGGTAAAAAAGCATTATGCAATAACGACATCCCGTTAAAGTATATAAAACAATGTTCAGCAGTAATCTCTACAATTACTTTTAGTACATTACTATACATTTCCAACCGGAAGAGCTCTATAGAAGGAAGATATGAAATAAAAAAAAGTAGTTTAGAAACGTATGTACAAGAAAAATGTCAAGTAAGAGAAGAAATTATTTATGATAACAAACCAGATTCAGTTATCATGTATAGAGCTAGGGCCAAGACTAAATGACAGGAAAAGACATGAATTAGGAGAAAGTGTATAGAATGTAAGCTGTCTGGAGCACAGACAGATGACCTCGAGACGAGATAAGAAAAATAAAGGGGGAAGAAAAAAAAGAAGATAATAGGAAACGTTTTATTCAATAAAGAAGGAATAGAAAGAAAGAAAAGAATACACACCAGATGCGGAAAAATAGGGGAGAAGAAAATAAAAGAACTAAAATGAAGAAAAAAAATAAGGTGTCGATGGAAAGACAACTGAACTGAGTGTTTCGTGGTGTATTAAAGCCAACACTTCTTGTTTAAAGCAATGGACATTGACTGACCACAATAGGTCGTCAAAATTGATGATAGAAAGGTGCTATGCTATCTGATTTCAAGGTAGAATGAGATAAAAGTAAAGATTGAGAATTTAATTATTAATTTATTTATGGTACGGGTAAAATTAGCTTAATTACAATAATAAGAATAAGATTAGAAGCTTTGCACCTATCTATAAGGCGATAGAGTGCCCGCAAACTTATTTTGCGGAGTGACAGAGCAATTACGAACTAGGAACCAGATTGGAGATGTCAGATTGCTAGCGTTGTTTTTCTTTAAAATGTTTGTCCTGCATTTCAAAATCCGTCAGTTTTCGCTAGTAATCTGTCGTGTAAAACAAAATCTGACCTATTAACTTCTTCGGAGTATTCACAAAGGTATGTAGGCTATGTTTTTGTCAGTATTTGCTAGATCACATTTGATTTGTTGTAACTTGGTGGTGCAGACTAGACGACCAACACGATTTACATTAATTATAACTTTAAGGAACTAGTAATAATTTAGTTCCTCCACACATCGCATCGCATTTTTTATCAATCAAACCCATGATGTATCCATTACTGCCTTAACTTGAATTAGTAAAGCAAAAAATAAAGCTAAGTAAAACTTGTAAGAATATCATTGGTAACTGTACGCGTTGTTGCCCTCTTATAGAGTCAATCTACCATGTTTTGTTGATATTCAGATGTGCTGCCATACTTTCTAACTCAATTTATTTTTTTTTTTTCGTAAAAAAGTCTGATAATCATGGACATTTTATCAGTTTTCACGATTTGCTACATTTTCCATATGTTAGGAGTTACAAAATTGTCCGGAAGAAATATGAGTTGCCTTCCCTAACCATAGCTTATTATGAATCCTATAAATGACTGGATAATATTTCGTCGATATTTCAGCCGAAGTTGCTTACCGCCTTCGTTCTGGAATAATTGACGGATAACACACACACACACACACACACACACACACACACACACACACACACATATATATATATATATATATATATATATATATATATATATATATATATGTATATATATATTATATTATATTATATATATATATATATATATATATATATATATTATATTATATTATATATATATATATATGTATATATATATTATATATATATTATATTATATTATATATATATATATATATATATATATATTATATTATATTATATATATATATATATATATATATATATATATATATATATATATATATATATATATATATATATATATATATATATAGAGGCCTTTATATTAAACAACAAGAAATGCAGTCGTTTCTAGTCCACTGCAGTACAAAGCCCACAGTCGTTCATATTCATATCTGTGGTTTGGCTAGGTTTCATCAACACGCTGACAACTGCGGATTTGTGATGGTGGGAGACCTTAGTCTGATCACTCACAGCTAACCAACCTAATATCGATGGCCCGGATTAATACAACCTTTTAGGTTATGGCGATGCACAAACCCTTTGACCACGTTAAGGTATCCTCACTCAGAAATGGTGCAATATTAGTTAGGTCATTGAAACTCACATAATTGAATAGATCTTTGCTAATAAACTATTTTGATAATCATGTACTATTGGCGGAAACCTCTATTAACGAAGTTACAGATTAAAAGAAAAAAATATAGTCGTTTTGCTTTAATTGTCATAGCACACCTCACAGGAGCCTCCTTCCACCCGGTAGTTCAAAAAAAAGAAAAAAGTAAAAACGCTGCTAGGTGGTGCTTCCGTCATAAATTACTAGTTCAAACAGAAAAGGTCCCAATGTTTTCTATTTTAAACCTCTTTTGTTATTTATTTTCATTATTGGAATATGCAATACTGTATAACCATAACTCTTATTTTATTGGTCATGTTAATAATAAAATATTAGAGTAGAAAGTGTGTTTGATATATGTATTATTATTATTATTATTATTATTATTATTATTATTATTATTATTATTATTATTATTATTATTATTATGTTCGAACAATGCTGAAGAGAGAAGCTACATCTCACCCCTTTGTTATGTGTGTATTTACCCCTTTAAGTTTTTATAATTGACAAATAACAGCAAAATATTGGCTCACGGGGCTAATACGCGTAGTTGAACATAGTCCGCTTGTCAGAACATAGGAGCAGTGAGATAATGTTTAATCGCAAGTGAAGCGAGAGGAAAAACCAATAAATCATTAGCTATTATGAAAGAAGGTATTTGCAATACAATGGACGCTGCTACGAACGACTCCATAGAAAATGGGATGGAAAATACCGTTTTCTATGGGTCCGAAAGTCTGGCAAACAAAAGATCCAGTGTTTTTGACAGTTTCATTACTGTTACTCGGTTTTGATTACAATAACTATTTTTTTTGGGTACGATGACTTTTTATGACGATTACAGACTGAAAAAAACAAGTTTATTTAGATATCAACACAAAAGACAAGTACAATATATTTCAAGGGATTTCAAACGTTATTAATGACGATAACTAGCACAAAGTCATAGCTTTTCAGTTATCCCAACTTAACTCAATAACTATGGATGTCCGCAGGAATCATTATCAATGACGTTCAAAACACCAAAAATATAAATTTAAAATCAGTTTTATTATCAGCAAACCATTTATTGCACCATTCTATAATTTTACCCTATATATATATATATATATATATATATATATATATATATATATATAATATATATATATACTGTATATATATATGTGTGTGTTGTATATATATATATATATATATATATATATATATATATATATATATATATATATATATGTGTGTGTGTGTGTGTGTGTCTATATATATGTGTATATATAATATATATTGCATATGTATATATATATATATATATATATATATATATATATATATATATATATATATATATATACAGTATATATATATATTATATATAATATATATTGCATAAGTGTATATATATAAATATATATATATATATATATATATATATATATATATATATGTAGTGTGTATATATATATATATATATATATATATATATATATATATATATATATATATATATATATATATATATATATATATTTATATACATATAAGTATGTATATATATATGTATATATATTACACTTTTGGCCAAATTGAGATATACTTCTTTTCATGTTATATATTTTTGTGATGATTCATACGAAAAAGTTACTTGAATCTTTTACAAGTTAAGGTTTTCGGAAATATTGGCTGATGAATATTATTGCTTATTGTTATCACAAGGATGTGTTTACGCTGCTGTGTTATTTTTTCTCCCAGTGGTGTTTTTTTTTTTTTTTTGTTAATGCATTGTGGGTAAAAATGCCTGATCATCCTTTGGTTATGAAATATGGGTACTGTAAAAATGAAGAAACATGATTAGTTTCTGTGTTTCAAGATTATCCAATGAAGTGTGATGTGGAATTCATACATACCTACATCCTTCTACAAAAGTTCGTGTTAATTGACTGGCATGCATTCCGCTGTCCAGACGAGCAATACTTGTTGCTTTCCAAATTTTGAGGTTACTGGACGAATTTTGTATATAAATATAATTTTTTTTTCTACCTTAAATGGTTTGTATCAACTGAATTTGACCTTGATTTCTGCTTTAAATAATCAGATATAGAGGTACAGGCCCCGCTCCCTATATAATTACAGTAATAGGTTCCATAGTGAAAAGTAGGGTTTTTGGGTGGGAGAGTACAGAAAATGTATGAAACAATATTAGCCATCAGATCTAAACACACCCAACTAACGTAACCTACTAGAAAATGTATAAAATAAGGGAAGCTGTCTAACCTAAATACACTCACCTAACCTAAGCTAGGAGAAATCATTTAAACTAAGATTAGCTGTCTAACCAAAACAAATCCATCTAACATAACCTTGGAGATAGTGTGTAAAATAAAAGATGTCCAACCCAACACACCCACCTAACCTAACGTTGAAGAAAAAAGTGTGAAATAAAAGAACCTGTCTAACCTAAACACACACACACCTAACCTAACATAGGAGAAAATGTATGAAAATAAGATTAGCCATCTAACCTAAACTTACCTATCTAACCTAAATACATTCACCCAACTTAAAGCCACCCACCTAACCTAACCTAACCTAGGTGAAAATGTGTAAAATATAAGAAGCTGTCTAACCTAAATACACCCAAATAACCTAACCTAAGAGAAAACATATCGAAAAAATGGCTGTCTAACCTAAATGCACCAACCTAACCTAAGCTTGGAGAAAAAGTACATGTATAACATAAAGAGGAAGTGAAACCTAAACACACCCACCTAACCTATGCTAGGGGTTAGGCATACTTACTTATGTCCCCATACCTCACTTAGGAGGGTGGAAAACTCCTCTACAAAGCTACTGCATGTTTGAACAATAGAATCCATGGCAGTCAACTGACACGCACTTTTGCAGTAGAGTGTATGAATTCAAATATTGCACTCCATTAGATAATCTTGAAACAAAGCAACCAATCATGTTTCAGCATTTTTACAGTACTGTACACATAATCCATAACCAAAAACAAGAGGTTATCAGACAATTTTACTCTCAATGCACAACAGTAGATAAAATATCATTGGGAGGAAATCTATCATAGCAGAATGAACACATCCTTGGTTTAACAATAAGAAACAATATTTATCGCCAAATATTTCTGTAACCCTTAACCCTGGATAGGTACGGTGGGTCGTTTGCGACCCCGAGCGTCAAAAAAAAACAGGTTTTTCTCACGTGACTCACCCCTGTGACTGAATTTGTGGGTGATCGACCTGCAGGAGGTGTCTCCCCTACACGCTCTAGTAGTGTCCAGATGTGCATTGCTGTAGCTGTACTCCTTCCCCGATTTCTGAGACGCGTCGGGGTCGTTCGCGTCCGAGTTTACCCTTCTGAGGTAGTTTGCATAATTATCAAAGTTATTACGTATTATGAAATTGTCGTAGAATGGTGCAACTTGTATAGGTTATCAGTTGTGGAAAGTCTTGGTGGATTGTTTGGCTACCATGTGCATGTTTTTTTTTTTAGTTAAAATGTCGTTCATCACCACGAGGACCATTTTACCGCGAGTGCCCCTTTTTCATTTTTTTTCATTTTTTTGCAAAGTCATTTTTCCGTATGATATTGCCAAATAGTGTCGTAAAACCTTTGCTTGTTTAGTGTTGGAAAGTGTGTCTAGATGATCTGGCTACCCATGCATGACTTTGTTTTTGTCAGATACGACGTAGTTATTGGTATATTGGGTATTTAACTGCGGTTACCAATTTCTGTTTTTTTTCAATATTTGTAAAAATTACTACGTAGTAAGGAATTGCCGTATATTATTCATTTTTTTTTTCATGTTTATGTGTTAGAAAGTGTGCCTTGATGGTTGGGCTAACACGTGCATGTCTTTTTTTTTATCTGAGATGTCGTATATTAGAATGTCGGGCATTTTACCGCGAGTGTCCCTTTTTAATTTTTTTTAATTTTTTTGCCAAGTCATTTTTCCGTAAGATATTGCGAAATAGTTTCGTAAAACTTTTGCTTTTTTAATGTTGGAAAGTGTGTCTAGATGATCTGGCTACCCATGCGTGATTTTGTTTTTGTCAGATACGACGTAGTTATTGGTATATTGGGTATTTAACTGCGGTTGCCAATTTCTGTTTTTTTTTCAATATTTGTAAAAATTTACTACGTAGTAAGGAATTGCCGTATATTATTGATTTTTTTTTCATGTTTATGTGTTAGAAAGTGTGCCTTGATGGTTGGGCTAACACGTGCATGTCTTATTTTTTTATCTGAGATGCCGTATATTAGAATGTTGGGCATTTTTCCGCGAGTGCCCCTTATTATTTGTTTTGCATTTTTTTGCTTAGTCATGTTACCGTAAGGAATTGGCAAGTAGTGTCGCAAAACTTATATTTTTATAGTGTTGGAAAGTGTTTCTAGATGATCTGGCTACCCATGCCTATTTTTTTTTTAGCTAGATATGGTGTATATATAAGTATGTGTTCGATTTTCCTGTGATTGCCATTTTTTCGTTTTTTCCCATTTCTTTCAAAATTACTACGTACTAAGGAACTATCACAGAGTAATATTTCATTTATATGTTTATTTGTCGGAAAATATGCCTTGATGGTTTGCCTAGCACGTGGCTGAAATTTTTTTTTTCTGAAATGCCGTATATTAGAATGGCCATTTTTCCATGAGTGCCCCTTTTTATTTGTTTTGCATTTTTTTGCTTAGTCATGTTACCGTAAGGAATTGGCAAGTAGTGTCGCAAAACTTATATTTTTATAGTGTTGGAAAGTGTTTCTAGATGATCTGGCTACCCATGCCTATCTTTTTTTTAGCCAGATATGGCGTATATATAGGTATGTGTTCGATTTTCCGGTGATTGCCATTTTTTCGTTTTTTCCCAATTCTTTCAAAATTACTACGTACTAAGGAACTATCACAGAGTAATGATTCCTCTAGATGTTTATTTGTCGGAAAATTTTGTTTACTTTTTTTTTGATTGAATATCATCAAATTTTTTTAGCTAAAATATTGTTTTACATTTTTTTTTTCGATTTTATTTCCCTTCAAAAAAAATTTTTTGGTTCAGAATTTTAATTTTATAGTCGTAAAATAATCGACAATTATCCAGCAAACCACCATACAATTTTTATGCATATCCAATAATAATTAGATTAGTAAATAACACCTTGAAATTGACATACCCTTCCTACATTTCAAGTGGCAGATTAGGGAGTCTGAGTCAGTGTGGTTGGCGGCCATTTTGTGGACATATCCGAAGCGTAAGCTGCCCTATCTATATATATTCTTGTTCCCTATAGAATTTGTGATATTTTGGTATATTTTTACCTGCATAAATATCATATTATATATTAAATATATGTATTTTTTTACGAAATTTCCAAGTACTCAAAAAATTACCTTTAGATATGGCCCCTGATATAAATGTAATTTACAAAATAATGAAGATTTTTTTACATATTTCTATTTTAGGAT
The DNA here is from genome assembly GCF_036898095.1 of Palaemon carinicauda. Classification (NCBI taxonomy): domain Eukaryota; kingdom Metazoa; phylum Arthropoda; class Malacostraca; order Decapoda; family Palaemonidae; genus Palaemon; species Palaemon carinicauda. The sequence continues at coordinate 8,536,424 of NC_090746.1, forward strand.
AACATATGTTTATTCCCTAAAAAAATTAGCCACTTCCTATTTCATTTGGGTACCCAAAAAAATTCATGAAATTTGGACAATTTTTTTTGGCCAAAAAAAGTTACCCTTTTTTTGTCATTTCAGATCTTCACCTCCATGGGTCTGACTTCATCCAAAATACATCAAGATGTGTCCTAAACATTCAAGAATCAATTCCTAGAAGGATTTGTGTATATATGTATAAACTTTTTTTTTATGAATTTTTATGTCAGGTCTTTTTTTTTTCTACTTAATTTTTTAAAATATTTATAATAAATAGTTTTTCTGCAGATGAGTAGTATTTATCTTTACAGTTGTTTTAAGCATTCATTGAAGTTTTTTTTGGCAAAAGAAAAAAGGAGGTTACTGCAAAAACTGATTTTTCAAGAATTTTTTTTGGCGTCGGGGTCGTTCGCGTCCGAGTATACCCTTAAAGGGGTGTCCGAGGACCGTACCTATCCAGGGTTAACTTGAAGATTCAAGTAACTTTTCTGCTTGAATCATCAAAAAGATGTACAGTAGGCTCCCGCCATACGACATTAATCCGATCCGGAGTTGGTATCGTTTGGTGAAAATGTCGTATGGCGGGTAATAGAATAGTTAATGCGTGAAAAACCCCAGGTAAAAACATTGAAATTAGTATGTAACAAAATACAGTAGTATAGTAAGCACTGTACTACAGTATACATATATATAATATACAGTACATGTACTGTACAGTATATAATTAAATAACATGTACAGGATAAATAAAAATTATATACTGTACAGTACTGTAAAGGAAAAATTAAATTTTATTTACCTTTGGAGTGACGTGACTTGAGCTGGTAGTGGGTGGAGGCAGAGGGGGGAGGAGATGGTAGATATAAAAACGTATCAATGCTAATTATGTTATGTACATTTAATAATAAATTTATTCTTACTATTAAACACATAAAATTAAAAATGCTTTTTTTTTATTATTTTTGTCTTTTGAAATTTATTTTATGATTTCTTTTTTTTAGAAGTTAAAAAATTACTCTTTTTTAGCTTTTTTGATAGAATCACTATTATCGTCTTTGCTTTCTGACACTTCTCTTTTGGAGAAATATCTATCCAAAGAAGCCTGTTTCTGACGATTCCTCAACATATTTCTAAAATGACGCATACACTTGTCTTTAACACTCTGCATAAGACGACTTGTGTGAAGTTTTTCTGGGTGTTTCTTTTCAATGAAGTTCGTAAGGTTTTCATACCAACCGATAGCTTCCCTTATTTCTGCCGATGTCGTTTCTTCAGTCTCCCCCCCCATCCTCGCCACCACTAGAGCTGTGCTCTTCTTGAATGATGGTCAACTGCGTTGCCTCCAATTCCTTTAAGTCTTCAGTCGTAAGCTCCTCCCTGTGCTCCTCGATAATGTTATGGATGTCAGCCTAATCAAAAACAAGCCCCATGGACCTCCCGATTGAAATTATTTCCTCAACATCACCCTCAGGGGCAGGATCATCAACGGCCTCGTCTTCGGTTGAGGGATTGAAACCTTCAAAGTCTCGTTCTGCCACAACAGCTGGCCACAGTTTCTTCCATGAGGAGTTCAAGGTGCGCCGTGAAACCTCATTCCAAGCTTTGTCGATCATCTTCAGGCATTGAACGATGTCAAAATGCCCCTTCCAAAATTCACGGAGGGTGAGTTGAGTGCTTTCGGTAACTTCGAAGCATCTTTTGAACAGATGCTTCGTATAAAGCTTCTTGAAGTTGGCAATCACTTGCTGGTCCATAGGCTGGAGGAGAGGGGTGGTGTTTGGTGGCAGATAGAGAACCTTAATGAAGGAGAAGTCAGGATGAATGATGTCCTCGAGGCCAGGAGGGTGAGCAGGGGCATTGCCCAGTACCAGGAAACATTTGAGAGGAAGATCGTTCTCTTCTAAATAGTTCTTGACACCAGGACCGAAGCAGACGTTTATCCACTCAATAAATATGGTCCTCGTGACCCAGGCCTTGGCATTAGACTTCGAAACTACCGAGAGCCTCTCCTTTCGTGATATTTTGTGTCTTGAAGGCACGAGGATTTTCCGAGTGGTATACCAGTAGGGGCTTAATTTTTAAGTCCCCACTGACATTTGCACAAAATGCGAGCGTAAGTCTGTCCGTCATCGGTTTATGGCCCGGGAGTTTCCTTTCTTCAGCTGTGATATATGTACGGCGGGGCATTTTCTTCCAGAAAAGGCCATTGTTCCGTAACCGAAATACAAACCACGCTATTTACATTGGGTGTACCTTTTAGCGCAGCTGAAATGGCGAGCCATTAGAATTTAACGAGGGTGTATTACCCCCGCGCTAGTTAGCGGGGGGGTAGGGGAGTGGTAGCTAGCTACCCCTCCCCCCCCTCACACACAGATGAATGCTCACTTTCACTTTTGGCTCGGACTGCGACAGACGTCTCTGTCTTGGTCCTCTCTTGGCAGCCATTGTTTGTTTTGTCTTTACTTAATCGCTGACTTTTCTTTTACTCAATATATATGTAAACATGTTTTCATGTTTGTATATATATTTGAGTATAGAAATCAGTAAGTTTCTTTTTCAGAGTTGTGTGTGTAGTGTACGATATCTCCGTGGAGTCCTCGGCAGTTAGGCCACCACGGCGTAATTTTATGGGTTGCGATCGAGTTTGACTTCGGTCTTTCTCTCTCTTGAGGTCGTTCACCCTTTTTCTACGTGTTACTACGCCCTTGTAGCTTCCTTTCCGTGTGGGGGGTTTGCTACGCCATACGTTTGTCTCAATCAGTTTATGAATCTAATTGTAGTTGTTTTTTTTCAGCTTGTAGAACGATTCCTTTCGGGGTTTTCGTTCCTTCTTTAGTGTTCATTCTTTTTTAAATTACATAATTACATAGTTTCATAATTATAATTGTTATAATTCTGTTTTGGTTACAGCTCTCCTTCCGTGAGTGTAAGTGGTTGTAAGGGCACGTGCCTGTTGTGTAATTCTTGTTTCCTTTCCCTCGGGATTCCTCTTGGGAGCCTTCCCGGGGGAATGAATGTGTACTAATGATTTTTGTTTTATTTTTTTACAGTTACCGATTTAGTTTGTTTCTGTAATATGGCAACGGTGTGAGCTGTCTTGTTGAGGCCAGGGGATTCGGCTGTTGCTGCCTCCCCCCTTGCATTTTCGTCAGGGGCATGTCTCCTTCTACTGGAAGTACTCCCGTGACGAGTGACAGCTCTCCAGTTCATTTTAGAACTCTCAGGAGGCTTGCCTCCCTGGGCGGGTAACTTTCCTTCCGAGGGAAGTTTTTCCTGTCCAGGCTTGAGTTTTTCCCCTTTTGGGGGGTTCTTCTCTTGCCTTTTTTTCATGGGACTATGCTCTTGGTGCTGAGCGGTCACACCTGCAGTTTCGCTCACGGGGCTGGGCAACTGCAGGAGCCCCTCTTCGGAGGATTGCTCCTTTTAGGTCACTGACTGACCAGTCTCTTCTACGAAGTGTTTCTCTTTCGTTTGCGAGAGAGTACACTCATAGAGACTCCTCTTCGGAGGATTCTTCTGCTGCTGTTGCTGCTTGGCCTCCTTCGTCGTAAGGCCCACCGTCCGCCTCGTCGTAAGGGCCTCTCATCTCCCTATAAGGGTGCTAAGAGGCGCCTTTTTGAATCTCCGTTTGCAGCCTACAACTCCTTCTTCTTGATCTTCCGCCTTGGTGCAGATGGACAGCAGTCTGATCTCGTCTTCCGACGGGCAACGGTCTTCCCGATGGACAACGGTCTTCCAACGGACATCAGTCTCCCGGCGGACAGGCAACGGTCTTCCGATGGACATCTGTCTCCCGACGGACAACGTTCCCTTCGGGGCAAACGGTTGCCTCCCACGGGGGTTCTTCCCTTGCGTGTCAGGGTTCCCCTGCGCGCCCTTCTGCTGTGTTCTCTCCTGCTCCTGCTCAGTGTTAGCGCACAGACGCTCTCCTGCTCATTAGCACTTCCTGATCGCTAGCGCTCTCCTGTTCGCCAGCGCTCTCCTGTTCGTCAGCGCTCTCCTGTTCGTCAGCGCTCTCATGATGATCATCCCTGATGTTCCTGTTGGTTCCTGTTACGCGCCCTGTGCGCCCACGTTCGCCCTCGCGATCTAGAACTTCGGTTCAGGTCTGGGTCAAGGACTTTTCTTTTATGCGCAGGCTTCCACGCGTTGCCTTCTGCTCGTTAGCGACCATAGACGCGTCAACGTTCACCTGCTCGCCAGCGATCTCCTACGCGTCAACGATCGCCATCGATCTGCCGGCACGCCCTTCTTTGCCACACACCAATGGGCGCCAACGGTTTTCTAACCGTCTAGGATCGCCTGATTAACAGCTGCCTTCAGCGCTCACCTTCCTGATGCACCTGCGCGCCTTCTGTTAGTGCGATGCGCGCTAACCATCGCTAGTCTCTCTCGCGTTGGCTATCGCCTACGCACCCGTGTGATTCTTCATCTGCTCGCTAGCGTTTTTAACGCACCACCGTTCGCCAACGCGCCGTCGCGCCATCGCCCACCGGCGCGTCAGCGCTCACCAGCTCACCACCGATCGCCTGTTGATCCACATCGCCAGCGGTCTTCCTTGCCCATGCGGCAGCGCGTTTCCTCGCCATCGCGCTAACGCTTGCGTTCGCCGCCTCGGACTCGCGCTCATTCACCTGCCCACCCTCACGACCGCTCGCCTGCTCGCCTGCGCGACTGCTCACCTGCTCGCCCGCGCGACCGCTCGCCTGCGCGACTGGTCACCTGCGCGACCGCTCGCCTGCGCGACTGGTCACCTGCGCGACCGGTCACCTGTGCGACCGCTCGCCTGCACGCCCGCGCGACCGCTCGCCCGCGCGACCGCTCGCCCGCGCGACCGCTCGCCTGCGCGCCCGCGCGCCCGCGCGACCGCTCGCCCGCGCGACTGCTCGCCTGCGCGACTGCTCGCCGGCGCGACTGCTCGCCCGCGCGACCGCTCGCCCGCGCGACCGCGCGACCGCTCGCCCGCGCGACCGCTCGCCCGCGCGACCGCTCGCGCCACCGCTCGCCCGCGCGCCCGCGCGACCGCGCCACCGCTCGCGCCACCGCTCGCCCGCGCGACCGCTCGCCCGCGCGACCGCTCGCCCGCGCGACCGCTCGCCCGCGCGACCGCTCGCCCGCGCGACCGCTCGCCCGCGCGACCGCTCGCCCGCGCGACCGCTCGCCCGCGCGACCGCTCGCCCGCGCGACCGCGCGCCCGCGCGACCGCGCGACCGCTCGCCCGCGCGCCCGCGCGCCCGCGCACTCGCGCGACCGCTCGCCCGCGCGCCCGCGCGACCGCTCGCCCGCGCGACCACGCGACCGCGCGCCCGCACGCCCGCACGCCCGCGCGACCGCTCGCCCGCGCGACCACTCTCCTGCGTGACTGTTCGGCTGCGCGCCTGCGCGACCGCTCGACTGCGCGCCCGTGCGACCGTTCGCCTGCGCGACTGTTCGCCTGCTCGCCCGCGTGACCGCTCACCTGCGCGCCCGCGCGACCGCTTGCCTGCTTCCGCACGCCCACGTGCCTGCACGTCTACGCTCATGCGCGTCCGTGCACATGCTCTCCAATGTTCGCCCGCTCGCGAACAAACGGTATTCCATCGCGCGGACGGACGGTGTTCCGTCGCGCGAACCTACAGTGTTCCGTCTCGCGAACCTACGGTGTTCTGTCGCGCGAACTGACGGTGTTTCGTTGCGCGAGCCGACGGTGTTCCGTCGCGCGAACCGATGGTGTTCTATCGCTCGAACCTACAGTGTTTCTTCGCATGAACGTCGGCTTAATTCTTACAGTATCCATTGCTCATCTATGGGTTATCGCTCGCCGACCACCAGCTCTCGCCCTTCCTACCACGCTCGCCCTCCTTCTGCACTCCTTCGCTCACCTTCGTTTGCGTTCCTGCGTGACCGCGCATGGGCGCTTCCACGTTCGCCCACGCGCAAATCTTTGAATTACCATCGCGCGAGCTCCAGGGCGATTGCGACCACGATTCCCATTGGGGTTTTCGCAGCATGGCCAGCCTGATGAGTTCTTCTTGAGCGTATTTCCAGAACACGGCGTCACCCCGTAAACCCAGAGCATGGCACTTGCAAGAATAGGAAGAAACTTCAGGGAGGTCTGAGCAACACTCCTCTTTCCAGAACCTGGGTTAGCCCTTCCCCGTCATTCCCTGGAAGGATTTTTTGGCGGGGGGCTTTCCATTCGAGATTTCTCCATCGGCCAAGGGGTGACTGCTTACCCCTTCCTCTGGGGGCTTACCAGGTCCTTTCCCTCCTCGGTTACGGCCCGAGGTTTGGTTCAAGGAAGCTACAGGAAGATCATGGGTACTTTCCTCCTCTCGGGCTCAGGCACCTTGGCGTTTCGTCGTTAAGTATCTAACTTGCGGACAAGCTCGATGTTGTACCATCTGGACGCGCTGACTGAGGGCTTCCTTCGGGTGTCTCATCTGTGGATGTCGACAACCTCAGACACCCTTCCATCCTTGAGAAGAGTTTGTTTGTGCCCAAGGACAGAGACATAGACAGCGGCTGTGCGGAGGAAGTCGACTTCCGTTTTCACTCCTCCAAGGCGCTTTCTTCCAGACTCTGCAGGTCTCCAGCGCCCTTTTCTTTCAACCACGTCGGCCTAAGTTATCGGCTACGACAACTGAGACAAGGTGTCCAATTGCAGTTTCCTCCTGTCAGGAACAGATGGCACGGGAGGCTCCCCCGGGGGGGGGGGCATAGTCCTAAAGGGAGCGGCAGAGTTCACGAACTCTAGGATAGCAGGTTTCACGCTGGGAGGATGCTTAAGGTTACTCATCCGGATGACAGCTTCCCGATGCCCATTCCCGCACGATCTCTGTGATCAGCCAAGGATATCGCGCCTGCCGTCTCTGTCAGCGAATTCAGTGTCTCTGAACCTGTATGCCATAGCGTCGGCAAGAGTTGCCCGGTTGGGCAGAATGATCCATACCTTAGGCGAAGGTCCTCCATAGGATCATCGACGGCTTCACCCCCGGCCTCTTCAGTCGATCCTTTCTTGTAAGGAAGGATCTGAGAGGGGAGTTCCATAGTCGACCTCTCAGCCCTGATCAAGTTTGTCGAACAAACTTCGGCCAGCGTAGAACAGCAGAATTGATCAGACTGGTAACGAGGCGACAGGACTCCTTAAACCCTGGATCGGAAGGACGGGTACTTTCAGTTTCCATTCCATCCATCTTCCAGGGAGCTCGTGGAATTCAGCCTAGACTGCAAGTATTCCTGCTTATGATGCAGTGTGGCGATCCCGCCATGGCATAGCAGGTTTTTTTCCCCAGAGAACTCTCCCTGCTTTCCTCATGGCCGCTAAGGTGCAGGCTTCCGCCCCCTTCAATTTTTGGAGGGCTGGTCAACTCCGGTAGGCTCGGGTTCGACCTTCTTCAGCGCCGGGACAAACTTCCGGATGCTTAATATGAGTGTGGGTTCATGGTATTTTGCTTGGAGCCTTCTCTTCTTCTGCCTCAACATCTGGAGTATCTGGCCATGATATTGAGTCAACGGCCTTACCACGTTGGAAACTCCGCTTCTCGTCCGTCCAGCGAGGTTAAGCAACGTCGGTTCTGGTCGGTACTTGGATGGGTGACCACCTGGGGACGCCAGATTCAGTTGCCACATCCTCCGAGCCTTCCTTTCAGTTGACTGTGGCAAGACTGAGGAGAGTCGCATAACCTGTTTTCAGTCAAGCAGAGCTTTCAGCCCTACCTTGGAACGTTTCCTAGTTCTCCTTTCCTCATTGACCCGTCTATAGTCCGAACGGTCGCCTCAGGATAAGTTCCATGTGGGGCGGTCCAAGTTCCGGTGGTTTCAGGCAACGATTAACCGGACTTCCTGGCCCCTATGGGACCAGCGGAACTATTAGACCTGCAATGGGCGTTGACCTATGGAATCTCTTGATGGTAGTGGATATTCTCGTCCTTTCCCCACATTCTTGATGCTGTTCTCGGACTCGTCAAAGAAAAGGGGGGGGGGGGGTCATGTTCCGGTCCAGGCCTATGGTCAAGACCTGAAGGATACCTCTCCATCATTCAGGCAGGCTTAGGGGCCGTAGTCTGGCCCCTCTACAGATCCTACAGCTCCTGCCGAGTCGCTCCGTGCGCGTCGACTTCATGATTCTGGCGTGTTCTAACCAGCAGGGGACGCATTTTCACACCTTCACATCTTGCAGTAGAAATAGCGGGATGATTGAGATACTCTCAATACCACCATCGGCTCTCTCATTCCAGGCAGAGGAATGTTCTCTCCGACTATCCGAGCAGAGCCTCGTAGAGTGAGTGTACCTGGGGGTCTTTGGCCTTGAGTAACCAGCAAGTCCTGGTCTGGGGGACCTGATCGCGACAGCTTGGAACCTCAAGCTTCCGCTGTTCTTCCCCCCAGTCTCAGATCCCGAGACTCTGGCAAGATGCATTCCGGGGATGGTGGGACAACTTCGACGCCTGCGTCTTCCCTCCTTTTTGTCTGTGGACAATGGGTCTCAACAAGACCAGGTTGTCTGTCAACCTTTCAATGGGAGAGCTCCACTGGGACTATATGCAGATCGGTTTCTGGACCCTCTGCTTCCCTGACGGAACTCCCGGGAGAGCTTCTCCCACGGCGCAGACTACTCAAACAACCACACTGCAACATCTCTCCCGAACCGGGGCGTCGCTTCGGCTTCATGCCTGGAGACATTACGCCTCCTCCTCAAGTAGAGACAACCCGCTACAGTCGCGGTACGGAGGTCGCGTCATTTGCGATAGTCATCCGCAGGGGTCTTCCAGGCAAAGTGAAGAGTCGTGGTTGGTGCCGTGGGAGATATACCTCTTCCCTTGAGGCCTCTTCTCCAGCAATATTGGTCTTATTGCCTGTCGGAGGGAGGAAACTCCTTTCCGCTCTCGGCAATGAAGCCTGTCGCTCAGCCTTTCCCTGACCTCCAGGCTTAAAGGAATAACTTTTTCCTGCCCGCTGGATCTTTCCTCGCTCATGCGAAGCTACGATCGTCCCTGCCCTAGTCGGAGGAAGACCTCCAACTTGGAGCATGGCTCGGACTTTTTAGTCCCTTAAGAGATCTTCTCAAGACCCTTTACGACAGGCCTCGGATTGTATTCCGCCTTGGGTCTCCTGCTCACTCTGGCCACGGCCAGTGTGTAAGCAATCTTCTTGGTCTCATACGACTCCGCCCTTTCTAAGGAAGAGGGGAAGGCAACATTCAAGTTCGCTCCTGAGTTGTTGGCTAGACTCAGAATCTGGGGGTCCCGGCCCTTCGGTCCAATTCCTTCAAGATTTTGAGTCTCCATTCTATATCTGATGTCCCAAGACCTTCTCTTTCTTGCCAGTAAAGGAATCGAGAGGTTAGCTTTGGGAAGAGCTGCAGTTTGTCCTCAGTTGCAGCCGATTTGGGAGCACAAGGAGGACACGGGGGAGAGTCACCAGTATACCTCTTCAGCCCGGACTCAAGGACATTCATCTCGACCTGTCTCCAGACCCTCCCCCGTCACGTCGCCCTACAGCACGATGTTGGATACATCGCAACGTCCCTCGCCTTCGAGTAATACTACTCTGTGACGCAGGTGCTACAAGCTGGAGTCTGGAAGCGTCTAATGACCTTCGCAGCCCGCTTCCTGCAGGGCGTGACCCACAGGAGTCTCGATACGTTTTCTATCGTTCTGTGGTGGCTACACAACAGCTGGTCTAACCTCAGGCTCCTTTTTGGACAGGTAGCAGAAGGTTGAGGGCATTGTTATCAGGTTTTAGTCTGCATGAACGAAAGAAGTATGTCTGGCCCTTATTTCTTTCTTCATCATCCCCTCTACGGGGAAGCAGCATCCTGGTCTCTGCATAGCTGACCTCGAACCTCTGCAGGTAAACCATGCTTCCTTGTGTTCCGAGTATTGAGTCAATACTTTCGCGTCCCCCATACCCTGACGAGGTGGTATTGGGAACGTCCTAACCCAGAGTTCCTTCTGGAACTCCAGGTCAACTGCCTAGGACGGGTCACACTTCTTCCTTCACACACAAGCTTATGTAGGCCACACGGTTCCTTGCGGAGCAAGGAACTTGTGAGGTGCAGGGACTCCTTTTCTCGAGTGCGACTCACTCGGATTCTGAGTTCCCGGGTAAAGCCAAAGCCAGTATGGCTGGGGACTTTCCACCCTACCTAAGGGGTAAGTCACCCAATGTAAATAGCGTGGTTTGTATTTCGGTGACGGAACAAATGACAAATTCAAAGATAATTTGTATTTTTCCTAACCATACAAACCTTAGCTATTTACACATACTTGCCCGCCAGCCCTGACCCCCAAGACAAGTTCTACCTCTAAGTGAAAGTGAGCATTCATCTGTGTGTCAGGGGGGGGAGGGGTAGCTAGCTACCACTCCCCTACTCCCCCCCCCCCCGCTAACTAGCGCGGGGGTAATACACCCTCGTTAAATTATAATGGCTCGCCATTTCAGCTGCGCTAAAAGGTAAACCCAATGTAAATAGCTAAGGTTTGTATGGTTAGGAAAAATACAAATTATCTTCGAATTTGTCATGTTTCATCACAGCTAAACACTTGCTGAGGAATGTAGCTTTCTCTTGAAATTACGTTCTCAAACTTCTTGAGGAATTCTTCTGCTGCTTTCTTGTCAGAACTGGCCGCCTCTCCATGCCTGACGACTGAGTGAATACCAGTCCTCTTCCTAAAGCGATCAAACCACCCACGAGAAGCCTTGAACTCTTGGGGGGCTTGCTGCGACATTCCTTCATCTCCGCCGTCTCTCTGGGCTTCCACGAGATCGGCAAAGATGGCGCTCGCCTTGTGCGAAATTACCGATTGCGCGAGTGTATCACCAGCGATTTCTTTCTCTTTAATCCATAGAAGAAGGAGTCTCTCCATCTCATCGTTGATTGAGGTCCTTCCACTGGCAAGGACAGTCATGCCTTTAGAAGACTTACTTGCTTTAATGGCTTCCTTATTCTTGATAATTGTACCAATCGTAGACTGGTTACGGCCATACGTACTAGCGAGGGTAACGATGCGCATGCCTTCTTCATATTTCTTTATTATCTCCAGCTTCGTTTCCATAGGAATCATCTTCTTACTTCTCCCTTTAACATCACTAGCAATCTTGGGACCCATGGCTAACGAATTGAAGTTATAATTAAGTACTAAAATGCACAAGAAATACGATATCGCAAGCACTCACATGAGTTCAAGTCTTTACGAAACGCACACGAGAATCTGAACTGAGCGCGCGTATAACAAAGAGAGAGCGAGGCAGCATCTCTCTCAGGCATTGTGGGAGGGATTTCGGCCAATAGTGTATCGGCATCTTAGTGACGCCGAAACACCGACCAATAGCAGACCAGCTTCTTAGTGACGTATGCAGTGACGTATGAGCGTGGTGGTAAGCTAGTGACTTGCACAGTCGTACGCGTAGAAACTGCCAAGTTTGAGTTTTGGAATTCGATGCCGTAAGGTGGGGAAAATGTCATAACGAGGGGACGAAAAAAACATTGTATTCCACACCATAACGGGATAAAAACGTAAGCTGGGGATGCCGTACCCCGGGGTACTACTGTATAGGCAAAAAAGTCAATATCTTAATTTGGCAGAACCTGTATTAATTCCGTGCTCAGGTTAGACATCTCATATTTTACACATTTTCTCCTAAGTTAAAATAGGAGGGTATGTGTAGGTTTTACAGTTTCTCTTATTTTATACATTTTCTAGGTTAGGTTAAATAGATGTGTTTAGGTTAGACATCTCTTATTTTACCTGTTTATCTGTCAGAGTTTGGCTGAAATTGTAATTTTATCACTAAACAGACCACCTAACCAAACCTAGGAGAAAACCTATAAAGATGATAAGCTGTCTAACCTAAACACACCCACCTAATCTAACCTAGGGGTTGGGCCTACTTACTTAGCTCCCATATCCCCTTACTTTACTTAGGAGGGTAGAAAACTGCTCTACAAAACTACTGCACGTCTTGAACAGAATTCATGGCAGTCAACTGGCAAGCACGTTTTTAGAGGGACGGATGCATTCTAAAATCACAGTTATTTCGATAATTTTGAAACAAAGTTTTCAATCATGTTTCAACATTTTTACTGTTCCCAAAATTCATAACCATGAACAAAGGATGATCAGGAATATTTACCCAACATCTACAGTAACCCATTAATAATATTTATCCCATCTTCTACTTCATTGGGTTAGAAAATTAAAAGAAAATTATAAGAGTACCATTTTAAATAATCGCTGGGTAAAGGCATACAGCCGCAATAACAACCAAACAAAAAACTGCTGTTTTGCTTTTATTTCAATAATCGTACCATTTTTTTCTACTTACATAGTAGTTTGGAAGAATTGACTTGATATGTTCGGTATAATCATATAGGCTACTGTAGTTGTGTTGAAGTAAAATAAAGATAAGAATCCCAACTTTCGTCACCTAAAACTTTTGTTTTGGAAAACTAGGATTATTTACACTTTGCTAAGAGATGGCGGTAGATGATATGTTTACATATTCGTCAATGATGAATATGTAAACATTACTTAAACTCACAAATTGTTTTATTTTTATACTTTGTTAACCATGGATAGGTATCGTTATTTCACCACCTTGGATAGGTTTCGATGGGTCGACCTCGACCTGAAGTCCAAAAAAAATTCATAAAAAATTCATTTTCAAGCCAATTGACAATCTTTTTATATCAAAAAATTTTTTAAAGAATATTCTAAACTTCAAAAAATTTATTATTACAAATAAATAAAAAAAATAAGTATGCAAAATAAATGACTTTACAAAAATATTCACCTAAAATCTAAATATGGAAATAAACTAAAACTATTCTAAGCACTTATTCTATGATAATCGAGCACCATTTGCTGAGATCCAGGAGGGGAGGGGGGGGGGGGGGTAGGGAACCAAAAGGGAACGTTTCCTGAAATGAGAAAAAAAAGTTTGTTTTTTGGCCAAAAAAATCTATCTTCAAAATTTATTTTGGGCAGGTAAATGACATAGTTAGTGACTGAAATTTTTACAAGATATTGTATTATCGTACAACAAAAAAGTGTAAAAGAATCTGCACTTGGATATTATTTCGTGTTATATAAAGTGGCAATTTTTTATTTTTTTTCTTCTATTTTTCTTCTATTTTTTTTGCTGAGTTCTATTATGAAATTTTTCAAGAAAAATCCTTATATCCATTGCTGAGCATGGTATCTATGCATGAAAATATCATGCATATAAAAAAGAGGAATACATAGAGCTATGCCAGCTTACCGGTCGGATATGCTCACAAAATGGCCGCCAACCATACCACCTTGAAAGGCCAAATCTGCTACCTGAAATGGAGAAAGATATGTCGATATTAGCGAGTTATTTACTTATATAATTGTTCGAAGATTTGTATAAAAATATTATGGTAGCTAGAATGAAGTTTATAGATGATTTTGCAAATTAAAAGAAATAAAATAATGATCATAATTAGGTTATCATAAAGGTACAGACTTACAGAAACAGGAAAAATTATAAACTATTTTATAAAAACATACGGGGTAGAAGTCATTCACAAACACTTTACAACAATCCTTTTTTATACATGCCTAAACATTACTGCACATTCGATAATTATATAAAAACTTTGATATTACACAACTTATTGATGGGTCGAGCTCGACCCAAGGGTATCTTAGAAATAGCACAAGGAAAATAGCTGGGATGAAATGCGTCCTCAACCAACTGCTGAGCACGGTGAACTAAGGTCTTGCAGGTTAATATCATGCGCAACCAATACGAACGAAAAATTATGGCAAAAAACATGTTTTTTTTAACCTCACTGGGTCGTATACGACCCACCACACCTATCCAGGGTTAATTAAACAGTAATACAGCTTATTTTATAAACTAAAAACATAAATATCTTTGTAATAATTGTTTTTTTTAGGAAATATGAAATATCCTTTGGTAGCATGCCTTAATTAGCTAATTGGGAAACATAAATGTAAACAGTGGAAAAGATTATAATTCGCTATGTTATAATTTACAAATACGATACTAAGATGGGAATATTACATGCATTACTATTGGATACAATTAAGTGAAACACCAGTTTAATCAAAATGCAGTTTATTTCAAATTTAGCTGTAATTTTTTACGTACAATGTACAGCGAGAGCTAGGATGAACTGGGTGGAAAGAGTGGCGAGTGGCGTGAAGCACCCCCAATGTAAATGAGCACGGGCTATTTGGAATCATCGTGCCACCACATTTTCTATCATTAATATTTGAATTTTTATTCAATAGGTATTGTGGATCTCTGTGTCGCATATAAGTAAAATCACGGAGCATAAACTTGCGTGAAGCGGTGAGTGACTGTAATAAATTTTACTTCATTACGTAACTGCAGGGTTTACCCCTGTTGCTCGTGGGTGCTAAATGGTCTCACAGGCCCCATAATTAGGCTATACAGCCTAAATTTATAAATTCAGTAGAATTCAAAACTTTCTACTATGAGGAATGATACAAGCTAAATGATGCAATCCAAGGAGAATTATGGGAAGAGATGGATAGGAATATTGACCTCACTAGAGTTATAAACTAATGGATAGGAATATTGATTATAGTGGTATCAATGTCAGGTCTAGAGAAATTGTTCTAGATTATTTTGGTCCTGCAAACCATCATCGGATAGGCTATGTAGTCCTATATTTATATTTCATTGTCATTAATAAATATTTGTTTTAAAATCTTAGCTAATATTTTTCTTCCTGTATTTAATATTTTTTTTTTCTTTGCAGATTCACTCTCTTCATAAAGGTAGGATCACCATGATGCACCTGAGCCTGGAATTTTAGATTTTTTCTTGCTAATTAGTCATTAGTTTTATGCCTTTGTTGCAATACCAGCCTTATACGTGCTAATTCTGAATACAACATGGTATTCAATTGTTATGTTCATAATTTTGTACCATAGATGTAAATGCCACTAATGATCTTATATATGCGCAATAGGCGAAAAGATTATCCTAGCGATTTGGGAACTATTACCACAGAAGGAGATGGTATCCTGTGTTAATCTAGGAATGTTCTAACATCAACTGCAATCCATGAAAGTATGTCGTTTTGCTTAGTTTTTTGCATTGAGTACTTTATTTTTTTACTTGTGAAACTGTTTTTTTTTCTCGGGTGATATTTAAGGCTTATTACATATTTTTTCGGACATGAATACTCCATTCTTATTGAAATCTTATTTTCTCATTCATGTCAGTGATTTTGTGACGTTATGTAATTATTTGCATGCAAACTTATGGTGTGTAGGCTATTATACTGTATTGTTCCATTGTTTATACTATTTTTCAAGGAATCTTTTTTATGTCAGAAATATGATCATATAATTGTGTAGAATATAAGATTTGCATGTTAGTTTGGGCTCAGTGTGCAATATGCTATTTTGAAGGCTTCTCTTGAATAAGAAATGGTTATTCAATCCTGTAATTTAATTTACTTTTGTTTTGAAATAGAACAGCTTTGCATCAGAAAAGAAATCTTAAGATTTAACCAGAAGCTCATACATTACACCGTTTAACCCTGGATAGGTACGCTCCTCGGACACCCCTTTAAGGGTATACTCGGACGCGAACGACCCCGACGCCAAAAAAAATTCTTGAAAAATCAGTTTTTGCAGTAACCTCTTTTTTTCTTTTGCCAAAAAAAGCTTCAATGAATGCTTAAAACAACTGTAAAGATAAATACTACTCATCTGCAGAAAAACTATTCATTATAAATATTTTAAAAAATTAAGTAAAAAAAAAAAAGACCTGACGTAAAAATTCATAAAAAAAAAGTTTATACATATATACACAAATCCTTTTAGGAATTGATTCTTGAATGTTTAGGACACATCTTGATGTATTTTGGATGAAGTCAGACCCATGGAGGTGAAGATCTGAAATGAGAAAAAAAGGGTAACTTTTTTTGGCCAAAAAAATTTGTCCCAATTTCACTGATTTTTTTGGGTACCCAAATGAAATAGGAAGTGGCTAATTTTTTTAGGGAATAAACATATATTATCCTAAAATAGAAATATGTAAAAAAATCTTAATTATTTTGTAAATTACATTTATATCAGGGGCCATATCTAAAGGTAATTTTTTGAGTACTTAGAAATTTCGTAAAAAAATACATATATTTAATATATAATATGATATTTATGCAGGTAAAAATATACCAAGATATCAAAAATTCTATAGGGAACAAGAATATATATAGATAGGGCAACTTACGCTTCGGATATGTCCACAAAATGGCCGCCAACCACACTGACTCAGACTCCCTAATCCGCCACTTGAAATGTAGGAAGGGTATGTCAATTTCAAGGTGTTATTTACTAATCTAATTATTATTGGATATGCATAAAAATTGTATGGTGGGTTGCTGGATAATTGTCGATTATTTTACGACTATAAAATTAAAATTCTGACCCCAAAAAAATTTTTTGAAGGGAAATATAATCGAAAAAAAAACAAAAATGTGAAACAATATAATATTTTAGCTAAAAAAAATTTGATGATATTCAATCAAAAAAGAAGTAAACAAAATTTTCCGACAAATAAACATCTAGAGGAATCATTACTCTGTGATAGTTCCTTAGTACGTAGTTATTTTGAAAGTAATGGGAAAAAACGAAAAAATGGCAATCACCGGAAAATCGAACACATACCTATATATACGCCATATCTGGCTAAAAAAAAGATAGGCATGGGTAGCCAGATCATCTAGAAACACTTTCCAACACTATAAAAATATAAGTGTTGCGACACTACTTGCCAATTCCTTACGGTAACATGACTAAGCAAAAAAATGCAAAACAAATAAAAAGGGGCACTCACGGAAAAATGGATAACATTCTAATATACGGCATTTCAGAAAAAAAAAAAATCAGCCACGTGCTAGGCAAACCATCAGGGCACATTTTCCGACAAATAAACATCTAAATGAATCATTACTCTGTGATAGTTCCTTAGTACGTAGTAATTTTGAAAGAAATGGGAAAAAATGAAAAAATGGCAATCACAGGAAAATCGAACACATACCTATATATACGCCATATCTGGCTAAAAAAAAAGATAGGCATGGGTAGCCAGATCATCTAGAAACACTTTCCAACACTATAAAATTATGAGTTTTGCGACACTACTTGCCAATTCCTTACGGTAACATGACTAAGCAAAAAAATGCAAAACAAATAAAAAGGGGCACTCGCGGAAAAATGGCCATTCTAATATACGGCATTTCAGAAAAAAAAAATTTCAGCCACGTACTAGGCAAACCATCAAGGCACATTTTCCGACAAATAAACATCTAAATGAATCATTACTCTGTGATAGTTCCTTAGTACGTAGTAATTTTGAAAGAAATGGGAAAAAACGAAAAAATGGCAATCACAGGAAAATCGAACACATACTTATATATACGCCATATCTGGCTTAAAAAAAATAGGCATGGGTAGCCAGATCATCTAGAAACACTTTCCAACACTATAAAAATATAAGTTTTGCGACACTACTTGCCAATTCCTTACGGTAACATGACTAAGCAAAAGCATAACAAATTAAAAGGGGCACTCGCGGAAAAATGCCCAACATTCTAATATACGGCATCTCAGATAAAAAAAAAGACATGCACGTGTTAGCCCAACCATCAAGGCACACTTTCTAACACATAAACATGAAAAAAAAATCAATAATATACGGCAATTCCTTACTACGTAGTAAATTTTTACAAATATTGAAAAAAAACAGAAATTGGCAACCGCAGTTAAATACCCAATATACCAATAACTACGTCGTATCTGACAAAAACAAAGTCACGCATGGGTAGCCAGATCATCTAGACACACTTTCCAACACTAAAAAAGCAAAAGTTTTACGACACTATTTGGCAATATCTTACGGAAAAATGACTTGGCAAAAAAATGAAAAAAAATGAAAAAGGGGCACTCGCGGTAAAAGGCCCAACATTCTAATATACGGCATCTCAGATAAAAAAACGGATTTTGAGCGAAGCGAAAAATCTATTTTTGGGTGAGATAGCCATGGCGTCCTGATGGAAGGATCCTATTTGGTAGCTTCCTTGGGTAATCACTACTAGGATTTTCCCAGAGAATTAAACCACAGGTTATCACAGAATTCTAACTTCTGGAGCGAGTATCCTAAGGGTTTCCCCTTAAGACATCGTGTATCAACAGGGGACACGCATGTATTAACGTGCCACATAGCTATCTACACCCCATATAGAGTTAACGCTTCAATATGGCGGACAGAGAGCGGCTGGGAGCTGAGCCGCAGCCAATCTAGATGTGGCGATATCGGTACTCGCGATGTAAACAGACGGACGCCATTGCTTTTGATGACGTCACGTCCGTCCTCATCCGTAAGTCTGGAGCTCGCTCATCGCCATGATACAGCGGCGCAGGGCGGGACCTGATAACAGACAGGGCGGGTCCATCAGGACGCCATGGCTATCTCACCCAAAAATAGATTTTTCGCTTCGCTCAAAATCCGTTTTTTGGGCTCAAGCCATGGCGTCCTGATGGAAGAGTACCAGAGAATTAGTGTATCGTGGTAGACTTTTTCCCCTTTATAAGTGAGTGCTAAAACATTGAGCCGAAAGCATAGTGGTCTATACTAGAGCTACCGTGAGGCAGTTGCCTTCCTGCCCCCCTGGCATGGAAGTCCCCACGGGCTATGCTGAGATCAAAGTGGTCATGGGAAGGCTATTCATATAGGCTGAAGGAACAATGAGATCCAGAAGATAAGTCAGAGCGATTTGGTATTCGCGTCGAAACAAACTTGAAGAAGTGGTGGTTGTACACTTCGTGCATGGAGTTGACTCATCTTCATAACTGAGTAAGTATTCGCTAAGGAAACTTACTTGCTCTATATAAATAAATGCCCGGAGTAAATCCTGGCATTTTCCTTAACCAAGAATAAAGGGTAATAAAACTATGACAATTAGTATATTTCATAGTAAGAAAGGAGCAAGGGAGACGCACAAGTAATAAAATAGACATTTTATTAGATAATTGCAGGTAAATCAATACATGTCATGCAATAAATAGTAAAAAACATTTACATTGATAAAAATGTACATAGTCATAAAGGCGTGCTCTTGAGTCTGAAAGGGAAGAATCAAGTATTAGTAGGCACTCGTTCTACGGAACGTTAGTCTTTATGTAACACACGTCATGCACGTGGCATGTAGCACTCATGTGGTAATCTACTATGACATTTCACCTGAGGTAAGAACAGTTAAAGAAAGCACAAGGTGGTTTCTGCTTCACTACGTATCACTTGAGGGTCAACATAGGCACCCGACGAGTTAGAGTCCCTAATAACTCACTGTTCTAAGCAGAGTTCAGAGCAGGTTTCATAACACTACCTGCGGCTACCACAAAATGTTTCACTTCGTGCACTTGTTTCGCATAATGTTTAAAGAAAACACGCGAGGATTTCCAGCCTGTATAGTTCTTGAGGCTTTCGAAATCCATACTCTGAAAGAAATTCAGAGACGAAGCGACTTTCCTAGGATCATGACCAGCGGGTGTACTGTCTGGATCCGCTCTGCGAATGAAGTAGGTGATTTTAGCTCTCAATTGTTTCAGTGACAGGTCGCTGCCCGATGTTTCTCCTTTGAAGAGTTGGCCTCCACCAAAGTTTGAAGTTCTATGAAGATAGACCTTAAGGCTCTCTACTGGACATAGAGAGGCATCTTCCTTCAAGGGGCATATCCTCCACGGGCCCCATGGTTTGGTAGGTAATTCGTTCTTTGCGAGAAACGTCGGATCAGGGAAGAGGGAGAGGTCTCCTGAATCGTTGAAAACGATATGTCCCTCTTCTCTAGATAGTGCCACTATTTCGCTGACTCGGGCTCCCGAAGCTAGAGCGAAGAGAAATATAACTTTCTGAGTCAGGTCCTTAAGAGGGCATGAATCATTGTCCAAGTTGGAGGCGAAGTGGAGAACTTTGTCTAGAGACCAAGTGATTGGTTTCGGAGGGGGTGCCGGTCGTAAACGGGCACAGGCCTTCGGTAGTTTGTTGAAGATGTCGCTAGACAGATCTATTTGGAAGGCGTATGACAAAGGTCTAGTCAAGGCCGATTTGCAAGTAGAAATCGTGTTGGCTGCCAAGCCTTGTCCATGAAGGTGAATGAAGAAGGACATGCAAAAATCTATGGTGATTTTCGAGGGGTTCTTTGCCTTGACGAAGGAGACCCATTTCCTCCAAGACGATTCGTATTGCCTTCTCGTGGATTCGGTCTTGTATTCCTCGAGGAAGTCTAGACTCTCCTTCGAAATCCCAAACCTTTTCTTAGCGGCTAGGGTGAGAAAATCATGAGATGAAGGTCCTTGATTTTCGATGATGAAGCGAAGACAGTCGACTTCTGTATTTGCTGGGAGAGAACTGGGTCCGGGAGGGGGATCAGCGTTGGCTGCATCTCCAGGATCAAGGGGTACCAGTTGCTGCGGGGCCACTTGGGAGCCACTAGAGCTGCTGTCCCTTTGAAGGTTCTCAATTTGGAGAGGACTTTCAGCAGAAGATTGGTGGGAGGGAACAGGTAAATCTTGGCCCATCTGTTCCAATCCAAGGTCATGGCGTCCACCGCTTCTGCTTTGGGGTCCTCGTACGGGGCTACATATCGAGGAAGTTGATGGTTGTCGCTCGTTGCGAAGAGGTCGATCTGGAGTTCTGGGACTCGGTGAGAGATGAAGGAGAATGATCTTGCGTCTAGAGACCATTCCGACTCTATCGGGTTTGTCCGAGATAGAGCGTCCGCTGTCACATTGCGGAATCCTTGTAGGTGAACTGCAGACAGGTGCCATTTCTTCCTTTCTGCCAGACGGAAGATTGTCAGGAGCACCTGATTTATCTTGGGCGATCTTGAGCCCTGGCGATTGAGACAACGCACTACCACAGAGCTGTCCAGGGTCAGGCGAATGTGTATCGACGGGGGCGGGGAGAGTTTCTTCAGCGTCAGAAGAACCGCCATGGCCTCCAAGATGTTGATGTGAAACGTCTTGAATAGGGGAGACCAAGTGCCTTGAGCCTGTTTTTGGTGGGAGTGACCTCCCCAACCCTCCAACGAAGCGTCCGTATGGATGTTGAGAGATGGAGGTGGGTGTTGGAGAGGAAGGGACCTTTTTAGGGCCCTCGCTTCTGACCACGGCTTTAGAAGAAGTCGAAGTCTGCTTGGGAGCCGTCTCTTGAGGTCTCTTCGAGCGATGGATGCGGAACGTCTCCAGACTCCCGCTGCATCCTTTAGCTGTGCACGAAGCACTGGGTTTGTGATCGAGGCGAACTGTAGAGAGCCTAGAACTTGTTCCTGCTGGCATCTTGAGATCCGTTTGGATTTTAACAGTCGCTTGACAGACCCTGCTATTTCCTTCCTTTTCTTTGCTGGAATGGAAAGGCGGTGTGACTGAAGATTCCAGTGGATGCCTAACCATTGGAACTTCTGAGCTGGAGATAGGCGAGACTTTTTCGCGTTTATCTGGAATCCCAGGTGTTCGAGAAACTGGGTAACTTTTCTGCAGGATTCTATACAATCCTCGGGCGAGGGCGCCCACACTAGCCAGTCGTCGAGGTAGGCCATCACCTGGACGTTTCGGATGCGGAGCTGTTGTACTACTGCGTCCGCTAGCTTTGTGAATATCCGAGGGGCCACGTTGAGTCCGAAGGGCATGGCCCGGAAGGCATAGCTTTTCCGTTGGAGTCGGAATCCTAGGTAGGAGGAAGCGTGATGGTTCATTGGTATGTGCCAGTATGCGTCCGCCAGGTCTATCGAGACCGTGAAAGACCCTCGAGGCAGGAGGGTTCTGATCTGTTGAAGAGTCAGCATCTTGAACTTGTTGTTCGATATGAATACGTTGAGGGGGGATAAGTCCAGAATGACTCTGAGTCTGTCTGAGTCTTTCTTGGGGACACAAAACAGTCTCCCTTGGAACCTTGTGGACTTCACCCTTCTTATCACCTTCTTGTTCAAGAGGTCTAGCACATATTCTTCCAGGAGGGGGGTTGAACGTTGGAAGAATTGCTGGAAGGTTGGGGTGGTTGCGCCCAGCTCCAGCCCAGACCTTTCTTGATGATGCTGTGTGCCCAGGAGTCGAAGGTCCAACGATCCTGGAAGTGGCGGAGTCTTCCTCCCACCGGAAGCACTTCATTGCTTCTGGGGTCCCGAGGACTTGCTGCCTCGGCCGCTAGCTCCCTGTCCTCCTCTGCCTCTGGAGGGCCGGCGAGAGGAATCTCTGCCAGAACCCCTGCCTGAGCTTCTACCTTTGGGACGAAAGGTAGTGGAGTGCTGCTCGAAGGCGGGGTTGAAGGCCGGTGATGAGGACAAAACCGGCTGTGGGACCAACTGAAAGGTCTGTGGCGGCTGAGCGGCCACTTGGGGAGTAGCGGGTGCCGGAAACTGACGTCTGTGCTGACGTTGCTGGGGTCTATGCTTCGACTGCTTCCTCTTAGGCTGAGGACCGTCATCCTGAGAGGGCTTTCTCTTCCTAGACATGCCCCATTTGTTGAGAAGGTTCCTGTTCTCAGATGCGGCCTTGTCTGTGATCTCTTTCACTAGATCAGACGGGAAGAGGTACTTGCCCCAGATGTTGGAGGAAATCAGTTTCCGGGGTTCGTGTCTGACAGTGGCACTGGAGAACACGAATTCTCTGCAGGCTCTACGAGCTCGCATGAAGTGGTACAGATCCTTGACTAAGGTTGCCATATGAGATTTGGCAAGGACCATGTAATGGTCAGGGACTCTGGTGTCGCCAGCCATTACGTCCATCTGGACCTGGAGAGTGAGAGATGCTGCCAGCCTCTCCTTCGTTTCCTGTTCCCTACGAAGGAGGTGATCGTTTAGCTTGGGGAGGTCCTCATTAAACTGACGTCCAGCAACGTCAGGATCTAGTTTGCCCACCACGAAGGTGTGTTGCACATCCTTCCAGTGTTTGGTGTCGGGCGGGGTGACTGCGGAGAAAGGTCTGCATTCCTCCAATGCAGGGCAGGATTTCCCTTCTTCTACAGCCTTAAGGCAGGCAGCGAAGGCCTTTTCCGTGAAGGGTATCACCACTTCATCGGGCGCAACGTAGGTGGGGTACTTCTTGCTCAGAGCTGGAAGTCCAGAGCAGGTAAAGCCTCTGCTCTTAAGCGCTTTGGCAAGCATAGCCTGGGCCTTCGAGAGATCGAACACTATTTTCTCCTTCGGTTCGGTCTCTTCCTTTGAGGATGGTTCTGAACGTAGACGGACGTAACAGTCCGGATACGCCTCAATGCGGGGGAAGAACTCCACTTCTTCCAGGGGTATGGAACCGATCTTATCGCTGACGAAGATCTTGTCGTCAGCGATGACCATATGCTCGGCGAATCGCCACGGATTGTCGCTCGAGCATGCGGGGAGGTCCTTGATGGAGATTTTGCGAGATTCCTTGGAACCTCCCATCGACCGAATGATCTGGTGAGTTTCTTGGAGCTTCTGCTCCATCACGGATTCAATGAGCCGAATCATATCCTGTGCCGTAGGTAGAGGAGTCGTGGTGGAGGACGTAGACGGGAGAGACACTTCCGTCGGTGTAGGAGTAGAAGGGGGGATGGAGGGAGGGGCATCCTCCTTATCGGACTCGGTATACACTACCCGGTCCTCTTCTTCATCATCCTCCCCTTCACCCTGGGCCATAAGGGTTTTCTCAGTGTCCTCCGAGATCTCTGACATGCGTTCATCATGTTCTGAATCCAGGTGACAATCATTCATGGACTGAGCCATGACAACATCAGGTTCCACTGTAATCTGGACTACGGGGATCTGTTCGACTGGGACCACTGAGTCTGGTGAGACCTTTGGGAACAGCAAAGACCTCATTTCTTCTGTGGCTAGGTATGGTCCAGTGGCGTTCTTCTGAAAGCCACGTACCCACTTGCGTAGGTTGTCCCGAGCAGTGTCCCGAATCTCCGCTGAGGGAGAATCATAGAATGCTTTCTGTAAGCATTCTTGGCAGACCGAACAGGTGGTGGGGCCCCAGTACTTGAGATCCCCTCTCTTGTGAGCACAAGGGGCGTGTGTCCTACACGCCGTGTGTCCATAGAAGTGTGGCCGACAGACCGCGCAGAAGTCGTGGTCACACATGACGTACTCCTCCTGTAAAAGAAAGAGACGATGAGTATTGTAGAGACATAATATGGCTCGTATATAAAGTTAATTATTAACAAGTTAATATTAACATAAATTAATTGTGATGCACAGAAGGGTGGGTGAAAGGAGACAGACGCATGCCCCGTGTAACCCGCCCGGCTGGTTGCCGTAGCATCGGACAGTCCCAGGTGGCCGTAGGCCTCCATGGAAGGTGTCTTGATAATGGGAATTCCATCTAGAATAACCATATTATAGACTAGGCTTGAAATCTTATCAAGAAAGTCTGGGGATCATGAGATCCTAGTAAGGTTCCGGCAACCAGACGTGCCAATTACACGTAGCGTGCTGGAAAGATGAAACACGCAAGAAGACAGAGTGAAAACTGAACAAAATGTACGATTCCGTACCAGTTTGTCTGCGTTAACAAGCCGTCTAGGTGCGGTTTTTAGGAGCTATCGCTAGTAAAGATAGCTGAGAGAAGGGGTGCAAGGCATCTTGCCGCCTCCGGACGGGTCCGGCATACCCCCGGCACGCCGGAAGCCGCTCGTGCAGAGTTTCTGGCATTCAAGAATGATCATTCTATGGTCAAAAGAAGCCAGGGTGGCGGCAGCCGGTAGCGGCGGCCGCCGGCAAGGAGCGGCGGTTCCGGCAGCCAGAGGCAGTCGGAGGGTGACAGGGGTAAGGATAAAGGAGCATAGACGGGGCCGGGGGCCGGCTGCTAGTGCCGGCACTCCGGGAGGGGTCGGCAGTGTGCCGAGGCTATGAGGGAATGGAGAGGCCACGGCGGTAAGCCGGCGGCCGGCGGCGATCCCCCGGCACTCGGGGGAAGGCGGCAAGGATAAGGAAGTCACCCGTAGCGGCGGTAATGCCGGGGTAGAGGCGGCAAGGGACAAGCACCAAAGATGGAGGTGGGATGGCAAGGCTGTACTAGCCTAGTCAAGACACCTCTGGAAAAGGTACCACCATGATAGAGGTGAATCTATCATCCTAAGCAGGGGCCGCAAAGGCCGGGGGCTAAGGCAGTCCAAGAGAGGACAGGGTGTACCCAAAGAAGGGGTGGAGACTCTTCATGTCGACCAAATGATAACTGACTCCATAGCACTATGGAGGGTCTATGTATCAGAGCGGACAACACTGGGAGCACCACGGGGTCCAGCACTCCAGCCTAGGGTGGAGTGTAGGACAGGGGACATATGAAGCCTAACCTACTGGTAGGTTAGGCTAGGCAAGAGATAGGTTGGGGGGGGGGAAAGGGTCTTCTTATAAGAAAGGATGGGTTATGCACCAGAGCGGCCACCTAGGAAGGGAGATGCTCACCCTAACCTATAGTAGGTGGACCAACTGAAAAACGGTGCACGCGTATATTTCAGCAAGGTACATAAACCAGCCCTCCCAACCTAACCTGGATTAGGGTTGTTAGACCCTAATCAAGGAAGGGAGAAGACGTATCGCAAGGAAAAGGTCAAGGACCGATTCAGCTTAAAGGAGGTGATCCTACCTTTAAGGTCCGCAACACTAAGGGAGGGGTCATTCCCTTAGGTGGGGAGGCGATACAGTACTCTGAGGAGTCTTGTCCTATCACATGTAATAGGGTACAAGATTACCAGAGGGAAGCCCTAGGGCTAGGGATGAAGAGAGCATAAAGGGGTCCTATCATAAGGTTAGGTTAGCAAGGCACTCAAGATAACCTACCCCCTATATGGTCCCTGAAGGCGAAAAACACTTGCATCACTGTCAATGGTATTGTAAAATAATGCCAGAATCTTCATAACTAACACTAGGATCACTGAAATATCATGCATTAACACTGGTATAATCTCACTGGCCTAGGGGCTAATCAAAGCCTACTGGTATGGGGTCAGCGAAGACCCTAACTAATGCGTCAAAAACACGATATAAGTTCCTAGCTATGAAGACTAAATAACTAATAGCGCTGATTAGTAATTTATATACCGGTAAGGCTGTTGCGGCTAACTAAATAAGGCATGCAAGCAACAGCAGCGTCATAAAATGGCGCTGACCGGTCTGGCAAAGCTCTGCCACAATTATGCAAATATCTCGAAAAGTAAGATTTACTTTACGGTCAGAGCTTATTTAAACAATACTTAAACCTTTGTACTCAACTTTCCAGAAGAAGGTGAAGCTGAAGGTTGAGACATGGCGAGGATGCAAGCAGATAAAGTCGCACAAAGGGAAAAATACGTCCAATCGAGCGAGCTACTAGCAAAAGGATGAGGACGGACGTGACGTCATCAAAAGCAATGGCGTCCGTCTGTTTACATCGCGAGTACCGATATCGCCACATCTAGATTGGCTGCGGCTCAGCTCCCAGCCGCTCTCTGTCCGCCATATTGAAGCGTTAACTCTATATGGGGTGTAGATAGCTATGTGGCACGTTAATACATGCGTGTCCCCTGTTGATACACGATGTCTTAAGGGGAAACCCTTAGGATACTCGCTCCAGAAGTTAGAATTCTGTGATAACCTGTGGTTTAATTCTCTGGGAAAATCCTAGTAGTGATTACCCAAGGAAGCTACCAAATAGGATCCTTCCATCAGGACGCCATGGCTTGAGCCCAAAAAAAAGACATGCACGTGTTAGCCCAACCATCAAGGCACACTTTCTAACACATAAACATGAAAAAAAAATGAATAATATACGGCAATTCCTTACTACGTAAAATTTTTTACAAATATTGAAAAAAAAAACAGAAATTGGCAACCGCAGTTAAATACCCAATATACCAATAACTACGTCGTATCTGACAAAAACAAAGTCACGCATGGGTAGCCAGATCATCTAGACACACTTTCCAACACTAAACAAGCAAAAGTTTTACGACACTATTTGGCAATATCTTACGGAAAAATGACTTGGCAAAAAAATGAAAAAGGGGCACTCGCGGTAAAATGGTCCTCGTGGTGATGAACGACATTTTAACTAAAAAAAAAATCATGCACATGGTAGCCAAACAATCCACCAAGACTTTCCACAACTGATAACCTATACAAGTTGCACCATTCTACGACAATTTCATAATACGTAATAACTTTGATAATTATGCAAATTACCTTAGAAGGGTAAACTCGGTCGCGCTCGACCCCGACGCGTCTCAGAAATCGGGGAAGGAGTACAGCTACAGCAATGCACATCTGGACACTACTAGAGCGTGTAGGGGAGACACCTCCTGCAGGTCGATCACCCACAAATTCAGTCACGGGGGTGAGTCACGTGAGAAAAACCTCTTTTTTTTTGACGCTCGGGGTCGCGTACGACCCACCGTACCTATCCAGGGTTAATGAAACTTGTTTTGCTTATTACTATAATTGTAATGTTTAAAATTTATTTAAAAATATCTTGAACATTCCTTTCACAGAGGAAGAGGATAATGGAGGTAGCTGCTTTTGGTTAGGTGATGTTCTCTTCTTTCGATCTTTGATTTTTGCTTCACGCGAATGTGTTCTCGCTTGTTAGAATTGCTTGCTTAAAATTTCCTTTTTCCCTGGCGACTGCTTGCGTTAATCCCCGCTGCTTGCTTTGTGCGCTGCCTGAGTTCCTTGACGTTGATTCTTATTCCTCTGTGAAAAAATTTGTGATCTGTAATTTTTTTTTTCAATATTAGGAATATCAACTTCTTTGAAAATAGCTGATTACCAAAATTTTTCCTGTAGAGTTTACTCATCTGATTTTTGTTACCATTTTACTTATCAATAAAAGCCTTCAATGTTGCATCCATGGTGCAACAAACTCTGCAGATGGCTACAGATGGTGAGTGTTTTATATTTTTCTTTTTAGCGTTTTTAATTTTTTATATATATAACCTTAATTTGTAATTCAATTTCAGAGGTTTAGGTTTCGAATGAATTGCTTCGAAATCTGCATCATCCGTTGGTTTGGTCTTTCGTGAGCTTTCGAATTGCAAAGTCTTTTTGTGCCCCTCACTTTGTCATTGATATTTTCCAAGTCTCAAACTTAATAATAGTGTCAGCTTTGATTCGGAATATTTAAGTGATCAAATTTGGCGTTAGAAAGAATATAAACAACAACAAATACGTGTGTTGTACTTCATTTACGCTAGAGTAAGATAATTATCTATGTGAAGTGTTAGAATCAATCAAAATACTGAAGAAAATATCGTAAAACAAGTCAGCGCTTTTGGCCTAGGAATGTTGGGGGAAAGGAATGGTGGGGCTAGATAAGGGGGCTGCTATATAAGCTTTGCTTCTTGTCTTAAAGCTTTTTATATTGACATAATCAGGTGACTAGAATTATCCTCTGGCGCTAGTGTTGTGTGACATGTTGGTTGAATCGAGTCATTTAGCTATTGGGGTTTGTTAGCCTGTCAGAAATTATAAATAGGTTAGAATACTTAGGTTATGCAGATCAAACTTTGTACTATGGCATATAGGTTATGTATGTCAGGTTAAGTACCTCCAGCCTTTAAGGTTAGCTTGTTTGAGGGAGTTCGATGGGTGAAGAGGACTGACTGATTGCTCAATTGCAAGAGGTCCATCGAGCGTCCACTTTTTGCCTTGTGTTTTTGGTAAGTCAAGTTTTTGTTACGTTTCAGACATTCCGTCTTACAGGGAGCTAAGGAAAACTGATTGTGGAAGCTAATTAATTAATGAACTAACAGTAATACCTTGACTTATGATCATAATGCATTCCAGGACTGAGCTTGTATGTCAATGCACTCGTATCTCAAGTTAATTTTTCCCATACAAAATAATCCATTCCTGCCCTCTTAAAAACACCCAAATTAATGATATAACAATGGAAAAACATGCATTTAATTACTATGTTATAAACCTTTACATACACTCACAAAATGACATAAATGTTTGCTGGATTGTGATCTGCAATAATATGTGGCTTTATTATGGAGTTCTTATCTATGAGACAGACTGTAGCAGCTAACGGCGGTGTGTACGGAGGAAGAAGGAGGAAGGAAGGGAAGGAGAGAATTGGATGGTGCACGTATGGTATTTACACTGTTCCTTACACTACATATCGTAACACTTAAACTTAGAATTAACTGAACTTCGCTTGATTGATTTAAGAAAATTTTAAATCTTATCTTATTTTCTAAAAAATTTTTATTTTTATATTTTTATACTCTTCTTCACTTGTCTTTGCTCTTTTTGTCTCGATTTCACTCTCACTTGCTGGGGGCCTTTTAAAAAAATACCTATATAAGAAGCTTTGTTTCTGTCTCCCTTTCAAAATGTTGTGGAAATGAGTCAGGCAAGTGTCGTTAAAAAGAGCTGAAGCCCGAAAACAAAACAATTCATCTGGGTGTCTCTTTTTCACAAAATCAGAGACATGCTGCTACTTAGCTGACAGTTCCTTAATCTCCTTCGAAGAAAGAAGTTCCTCCGGGTCCACCACCTCGCTACTGAACTCTTGCAACACCTCCATATGTTGCATCATCTGGAGCTCGATCACCTCCTCCGTCGTCAGCACTTCTTGATGCTCCTTAACAAGGTCGTTTACATCTTCTTTATCTACCTTCACCCCCATGAACTTTCCGAGAGAGACAATCTCTTACAACACATTGGGTTCGTGGTCAGGCTGCGGCGTATCAAACCCTTCTAAATCCTTTTCAGATATAGAATCTGGCCAGAATTTTTCCATGCTGAATTCAAAGTTTTTTTGTGTTACACCCTCTCATGCTTCATCAATAATTCTTAAATAATGCACAATATTGAAGTGGTCCTTCCAAAATTCACGAAGGGTGAGATTAGTGTTATATGTGATATCAAAACATTTTTTGACTAAATGCTCTGTATACAGCTTCTTGAAATTGGAAATGACTGGTTGGTCCATGGGCTGGAGTAGTGGCAATGAGTTGGATGGGAGATAGAGGACCTTGATGAACTTTAATTCATCGAGAATATCCTCTTCAAGACCTGGAAGGTGACCAGGAGCATTGTCTAGAATGAGAAGACATTCCAATGACAGGTTTTTCTCCAACAAATACTTCTTGACTGCTGGACCGAAGCACAGATTTACCCATTCTGTAAAGAAATGCCTCGTAACCCATGCCTTTGAATTTGCTTGCCACATGACTTGCAGCTTTTCTTTCTAGGTTGTGTGACTCTTGAAAGCACGTGGGTTTTCGAAGTGATATACCAGCAGTGGCTTGTTCTTGCAGTCACCGCTGGCCTTAGCACACAAGGCTAAAGTCAGTCTATCCTTCATGGGCTTATGGCCCACCACTTTCTTTTCTTTTTTCTTTTTCCAGAAAAGGCCAGTTTCATTGCAGTTGAAGACTTGTGGGCAATGTAACCTTTTTCAGCAACAAGTGAAGCAAAACGTTTGACGTACTCCGCGGCTTTCACATTGGAACGTGCAGCTTCACCATGCCTCACAATCAAGTGGATCCCAGTTCGCTTCTAGAAGTTATTGAAACAGCTACGACTAGCTTTGAATGTCACCTGTGGCGTTGATGTCTCCCCACTCTCTGCTGCTTCCCTTTGTTTCAAGACTCTGTAGATTATGCTGGCCTTTTCACAGATGATGTCTCAGTCACCCTATCTCCTGCCAACTGCTCTTCTTTTGATCCACAACAACAGAAGCCTTTCCATCTGGTCATTTAGATCAGTCCGTAACTTCGGCAAGGTGGTTAGGCCTTTGGGAGGTTATGGTCTTAATAGCATCCTTTTGTTTGAGGATGGTACATATTGTCGATGTACTCCTCTCTTAATGGTGGTCCAACTCACGCACACTCACGTGACTCATGTTTTTTTATGAATTTCACGCTTCACCTTTATCGTCATCATGTGCTTTTTCTTATCACTGCTAATGTTTCCACGTGCTTGCTTTTGACCCATCACTTATTATGTTAATTTTCTAAAAATATACGTTAAAATCATGTAAATAACACAAGCAACATGGGCGATGCTTGTAGATGTGTACAGTAATCAGAGATCACACAAAATGAACAATTTATGCTAGCTTTGTGAGCAACTCCTAAGTGCTCAGCCACCTAGTGTCAGCATCTGTAAACGTGCTCGTATCTCAATGCAAAAATTTGCACGGTGGTTTGCTTGTATCGCAAATTGCTGGTATGTTGGGGAGCTCATATGTCAAGGTATTACAGTACATTCAAATGTGTGATATTTTTACTTTGTAAGTTGAAAAGTAAAAGTGTGATGGGTAATAGAAGAATGAAATTTATTTATATAACTGAATGTTATGCTAAATGTAAATAGCAATGACAAGTATTTCTATATTTTATATTAATGATAAAATATAGCGTTACACACACCTTTTCCTTTGCTTGTTGGTATTACGGATTGACTGTTAGTAATTGATAAAGACAAGTAAATTAGTTCCAAGTTTTTGATTTTCAAAAATATTTATGATATTACATATTTGAATAATAAAGTTTAATAACGATTATATAAATTTGTAGAGGGTTTAATGTTGATAAGTACAGTTACAGAATATTTATTTTCAATAATTTTATTTTAATTTACGGTATCTTAAAATTTTCTTGATTTTAAGTATAAGTGAAGATTTTTTTGGCTAATGAAACCAGATTCTTTAGACTATATTGGCACACTTTCTTACAGGTTACGATTGATTGGGGTATCTTGAAGATTGTATCTGGCAGAAGCCAACACCAAAATAACCATGAACATTTTATTCAAAAGAAACATCAAGTAAGTCTTATTTGATATTAGTTATCTTTCTTTTGACTGCAATAAGGTAAGGCTATATCCATATATCTTCGTTTTTACGTATGCCTTTGTACATATATGTTACGGTTATGCTACCTTTTAAATCGTCTATTAGTGTCTGTTCATGTTAGCATAAATGTTAAATAATCATGGGAAATGGTTTTAGGTTAAGCCATGGCATTCTTTCTAACTGTGATTTGTTCCGTCATTCTATACAAACCCTCGATATTTATAAGGATATACTTTCGGTGGAGCTGGAAGACAAACTATAAGACTTTTAGTGAGGGATATCCACCCCAACTGCTAGTTAGCAGGAGGTGTGCAGGGTAGCTGGCCACTCCGCTCACTCACCACCTGGGTTGGGCACCCACTTTGCTTTTGGCTCGGTAGAGACCCGACATTGCCGCTCTCCCTCCATTGTCTTTTTGAACTCCATTTGACTTTACAATAATTCTTTATCTTTTTCAAATAATTTATGTATTCTTCATTACCGGCCTCATGCGTCCATTTCCTGGACCTGAGGGCTGCTCCTGCAGTATATTTATAACCTCCGTAGAGAAGGAACCGCATCAATTGTGTCCCTACTGTAGAGGCCGGCGGTATGATCAAGACAACATCTTGCTGGGTCGTACTCCTATTGGGAGAGGTTTGGGTGTAGGTACAAGATGTCCAAGAGAGATGCTTTGTCTTCGGGGTCTTCCCTGAAGTCAAAAAAGTCTCAGACTTCTTCCTTTACTCCCTAATCTCTTCCCAAAGCTCCTGCATGAATCGGTCTCCCCTGGGGAAGAGACGAGTAGTAGTGCAGACCATTTTGTCTTCAGGTCAACCTCGGGGATCGAAGGACAGTACTGCCTCCCCTGTAGAGGCAGTTCTGCCCCTCCATTCAGGGAGGTCTGTAGAGTTTTTGCAAGTATGGCTGTCGCTGGGTTTGGCTGGTCGAAGGAGGTGTTGCTTGAGCTCCTCCATCAGGTTGACAAAAGGAAGCGAACACCGACTTCCTCGGAGGTGGATCCGCCATCGATAAGCGCAGTCCCGGACGATCCTGTGGTTTCTGCTGCTCTGTCTGCTAATGGGTCTTTTCCTTTGCCGTCTCCTGCTGCCGTTGGAAACGGCGCTCCTCGCAATGCTGAGTGTTCCCTGGCTTGGTGAGCCAACTCTTCCGAAGGGGGTGGAGCAAAGTCTGAGAGAAGTCTCTCCTGCGGGTGGTTACCTCTCCTGCTCATGAGTGAGAACCCCCATAGAGATATAGTTCTCAAGACCTTTGAGAGACCAACGGTTTTCTCCTCTGACTCAGTTGGAACAGGTTCCCTCTCCGGAGGAACCTCACAGACGTTCCCCTCTGAGGGTTCATCAGGTTTTGGAGCTCATTACTACTTGTCACCCTGGACATTCTCCCCCCTGTGGTAAGGAGACGTCTCTTCAGCCTTGTCAAGGATTATCGTGCTGCGCCTTTGGGCTCTCATCACTCATCAGCTGCTCGTCACTCGCCAGCTGCGCGTGAATCACTAGTTGTTCATCGCTCTCCTGCTACTGGTCACTCATCTTTGGCCAATCACCCATCGCCTGGCAGTTCGTGATCGTCACTCATTATCCCGTGACATTCACCCCTCATGAGAATAGCATCGTTAGTCTACTCTAGCTACTGTCAGGTTCGTGCTTGTCACTCGCCAGATCAGCTAGGCTCTCTTTCAAAGCTCGCTGGTCACTACCTCTTTGGCATTTGCCAGTCAGGCGTTCGCGGCACTTGCCAACTTCCGCTCGTCAGCACCTTGTTGTTTGCTTGCGCATCTGTCTCCTAGATTGACTGCTTAACCTGGAAGGGATTGTCACTCGCCAAGGCAAGGCGAGTATAAGACTCTCTCTCCCTTAGGCCTGGTCTTTACCACCCCCCACCCCCGCGCAAGTGTCGCGGTGACAACTTCCTCCTACCTCCACCGATTGATGCCCATCATCGGCGGTCTTCACTCTCCCAAGAATCGGCGGTCTTCACTCTCCCAAGAGGAGTAGGCAGCGACCAGGTATGTTAGCCAGGCACCAATATACAAGGAACCACTGCTTGGCAGATGGCCTTTACCATCCCCTCCTCAAGAGGGAATCCTCGAAGCCCCAACAGCCTTCCACTTCAAGGGATCTATGCCTGGCAAAGGCAAAGGCCCCAGCGGTCAGACCGGTGATGGACATACAAGATAGGCATGCTGATGAACTCTGCAAGTGAATCAGAAGAGACAGAGTATATCTCTAACAAGAAGAGCCAATGTTCATTTATATGGGTGAAGTGTGGATGTTGCATTAAGCTATTAAAGATATATGACTATTATTTGTTGACATTATTTTTATTAGTATGAATATTTATCGTAATGTCTTTAAGGAATTTAGTGCGATGCATAAAGTGGCAGATGACAGTTTGGAGACACGGAAATGTAAGCATCTAAGATTATAAGGTCTCTCGGATTAATGAGAATATAAATAAAGTTATATAAAAAAACGTGTGTTTCAAAGGACGTATTTCTTCTGTAATGATGTCAAAGTCAGTTTAAATCATTTCTAATAAATCACAAGAAAGGTTTCCCTTTTTAAACTTTTTTGATAACAGAGCGACAAAAAATACGAATCTATGCTAAAAAATGTATTAACAATATTCATTAAGGTAAATTATATCCTAAAGCATAAATTCTATACGGCGAACAATAACGACGTCACCCAGATGTTGATATCCTCGGCACTGGCTACCAAGCTCTCTCTACCTTCGAATAACTCGAACCTACAAAAAAATAGGAAAGAATTAACACCAACAACAAGATCAAAGGTAGTAAGTTAAAATTACGATAAAAGTAATTCATAGTATCTTTCTGAAAATAATATGTAAATTAATATTAATTGTAGGTTGCGAGCTTTATTAATAGGTTCGGTGGATAGGCAGTTTTAAAACGGCACATTTAAAGTCTAGTTCGGTGTGCCAACAGAACGAGACCTACCTCAAACAATGCCTTGCGCTGCTTGTTCAAGTAAAAGGTTGAATTCACTAATAATCGACAGCACCATCTTC
Organism: Palaemon carinicauda; assembly: GCF_036898095.1. Taxonomy (NCBI): domain Eukaryota; kingdom Metazoa; phylum Arthropoda; class Malacostraca; order Decapoda; family Palaemonidae; genus Palaemon; species Palaemon carinicauda. Next base: position 8,571,316 of record NC_090746.1, read on the forward strand.
ACAGACGAAAGCATTACTAAGATAAACAAATCCATGAGATCCACATTACTGCCCATCCGTCTATCCAAAGGTAGGGATGATGATCGCAAAGGTCCTACAGTTTATCCATATTTATAGAATGGAGCAACAAGTATCACCATATAGAACTGTAAGGAAGCTTTGGAGAGTTGAATGTTCACAGTGGAGTTCTAAAGTAATCTGATGTCCCCTCAGGGCTAACTTCCGAAGTAAACGTCCTACAGTATACTTGGATAGAAATAACTAGCGCAACTAAGTAGTTACGCTTGGAAAGGCAGTAAATGGATCTCGAACTATTTGAGCACACTTATGTTACTAAAAAATGTAGCAAGACCCTCTTAAATTTACTCAAGCTAATTTTACTTAGAAAGAAAGATATTAAAAAGGGAATCTCCAAAGCAACATATAATCCAAATTATTTCACGTCAACCTTATCCGTGAAAATAAAAAGGAAATAAGAAACAGAATTTCATACCTATCTAAAAGAAATGCTAATTTAACATATCTGTACAAGATGCAAAGGTTAACAAAAGTAATAGGTTATTGGATGTCAAGAAAGGCGATTCGATATTTTTTTCATAGTATTGAAGAGGTTTTGAATAGAGATATGATGCATGCAAACTTTATAATTGGAATGATGCTATTTTGATAAATACAATTATGATATTATGAATTGGTTGTGTCTAAAAATCGAAGATAAAAAACACTTGGGATGATAAGCAAAATGCCACTTATGTTTCAGGAACAGATAAAATCTGCAACTATGTTATATTATGACAAGTTGAAAATTTGAAAGGAAAACACATTCGATGTTTTCTAATTGACGGGAAATATTCCTGGATCTGTAAAAATAGAAAAACCAATGTTAAAAAAGAATATATCTTGTGAATGAGCATGTTTTGGAGACCAATATATTTCTTTGAATTCTGCAGGCCATACACACACACACACACACACACACACACACACACACACACATATATATATATATATATATATATATATATATATATATATATATATATATATGTATATGTGTGTGTGTATATATATTGCAGACAATTAAGATTGGTGTGATATTAACAACATATATCAAGTCAGTTGGTAGTAACGTTTTGGGACATGCAGTTACAAGGAGAAAGTCATGGATATCAAATTATAGGGATACTATAAAAAGGAGACAAAGACAAATTAATTGTTGAAAGTTTTCGAGGAGGTAATGAAAATTATAAGGTAGAGCATGCTAAGTATTCCACTATTGATAGTGAGGTCAAAAGAAAAGCCAAGAATGACTGGAGAGAATATTTAGACAGGGAAGCAGATGAGGCTGACAAAGCTATGAATTCAGGGAGTGGCTATGGTGTAAGAATCGCTCATAGAATTACTAATGAAATCTCTGTAGGAGCAGCGAAGAAGAAGCATATACCCATAAAAAAAAGAATGGATCTGTTATAATAACAGAGGAAGAAGAAAGGCAACGTTGGATGGAACAATTTAGTAGTGTGGTAATGAATAGAAGATACGAAGGGAATAATTTAATTGATACACCTGAAGCTGATGAAGACCTTGATGTGCCTATGAATGAATTCAGTGTATTAGAAGCCGAAGCTATTATTAGAAAACTCAGGAGATGGAAAGCCCCTAGTTACGATGGAATAACTGCCGAGATGATACTGGCTGCAAATGAAACGATTCCCCAGAATACTTACAAGATTATTTTGTAGAATATGCCATGAAGAAGCAAAATCAGATGAATGGGGCTAGGAGTGTTGGTGAAAAGGGCAAAAAAAAAAAAAAAGGAGACCTGACTGATTGCAATAATTACAGAGACATCTCACTTACGTCAGTTATCAAGAAAATATATAGCATCCTTCTAAAGATGAAAAGCTGAAAGATTAACAAGCAGTATTTCGAAAAGGTAAAAGGTAAAAGACATGTACAACCATGCGTAAAATATAAAATCTACTTTTGATGGCATTTGTGGACTATAAAAAAGCCTTTGATAGTGTGCACCTGCCAATTTTGTTGAGATTCCTGCGTTATTATGGAATTCATCTTAAATATGTAAATTTGATTAATTCTGTCTATGAACATAGCAAGTGCAAAGTTAATGTTAGTGGAATCCTATCAAATTAATTTCCAGTGTACAGGGAAGTACTCCAAGGGAATGTGTTGTCGCCTATGTTGTTCATCCACGTCGTGGATTTTGTAATGCGGAGAACAGTTGGAGATGGTGGAGAAAGATTGGACTGGATTGGTAATAGGAAATTAGCGGACTTAGAGTATGATGATGACGCTGTCCTAATTAGTAGAACACCACAGGATTTGCAATGCTTGCTTACCAGGAGGCATGAAATATCACACGAGGTTGGGCTCAAGATAAATAGAAGAAAGACAGAGATGATGAGAACAGAATATGCATTGGAAGATGAAAAATCATTAGAAGGAGAAAGAATTGATGAGGTAGAATCATTCAAGTATTTGGGAACTATGATCTCCAATACAGGAGTCATTAGAACTGGAGTTTATTGAAAGATTGAAAAAAGCAATCTAGACAAAGGCTAGGTTAGGTAATATTTGGGAATCAAATCGCCTGAAATTACTTAAAAAAACCAGGCTATACATCAGTTTAGTGAGATGTGTTACTTATGGACATGCGTCGTGGTATGGCAATAAAACAATCTCCAACAGATTTAGCAGATGTGAGAACAAAGCCCTCAGAAGAATATTGGGAGTTAAATGGCAGGCCAGGATTAGAAGTGAAACTATAAGAGATTACTCGAATGCCATATGTGGATGAGATCAGGGTGAGTGGCAGGTAGAGATGGTTCGGGAATGCTCTTCGCACTCCCCAAGAGAGATTTGTTAACCAAATGTTTAATGGGCTCCACAAGGCACTTGAAGAGTTGGAAGACCCAGGCCTATATGGCTGAGAACTATGAAGCGTGAAGTGGGAGATGATGAGTGGAGAAGTATCAAATTAAAAGGTCAAGATAGAGGCGACTGGTGAAATCTAACTGAGGCCCTTTGCGTCAATAGGGGTATTGGAGATGATATATATGTGTGTATGTATATATACAGTATATATATATATATATATATATATATATATATATATATATATATATATATATATATATATATATATATATATATAATGGTCGGATGACCATTCCGTATGACATGTTGACAAGAACTAACAAAAATATATTGTCTGATGATAACGTATACTTAGTTATCTCAGCATTTATGTAAATATGTAAACACAACATTAATACAGGAAGCTATCTAGATACGGTGAGACACAACTCTTTTCACGGTTGTATTGTGTTTACTCTTCATGAAAAATGTTACATTGCCAAGGTTTGGCTTTTGCATCCTGTTTATGACTGACTTGACATTTCTCACACTCCTCCTATCTTCTCCATTGACCTCTTGGGTCATGGATTTAATTATGTAATTTATAAACATTACATTAGCTCGGACAGCTACCTTCAGTTAAAAATATGCTTACTAGGAGTGTGACTGGATATATATATATATATATATATATATATATATATATATATATATATATATATATATATACAGTGATGCCTCAGGATACGAAATTAATCCGTTCAGGATGCGGTTTCGTATCCTGATATTTTCGTATCCTGAGTCGCGTTTTACATGTAAATAGCCTAATCCGTTCCAAGCCTTATAAAAAGTCACCTTTTCTTTCATAAACACGCTAAACTGTAGTAATAAACATGCAATGCAGCCATTTCTATCATTCAATAATTAACACAACCGTTAAAAACAGCCTAATCCATTCCAGAAACCACTATGAGATTATTCAATAATGTAGTTATAGCCAAGTTATCCCCCCCAAGCCCAAAGAAAACGGTCCGTTTTCTTTACTACTGTATAAAAGTTACGGTACTGTATGTACGTAAAGCATTCAGATCAGTGAAGGTGTATTGTTACCTGTACGTACACCTAAATTAATGATTGATACCTGTACACTCTGAAAAAAAGGTTACAGTTAATTAGTGTAACAAAAAAGTTGAAACTTACCTTTTGATTGAGACGATGTCCGATAGCGAAGTCGCGGCAGAGGAGGATGGCATAAGGCAGAAAACGTAACAAGTGACAGACTACGTACAGTAATTTACACACTTAACACATTAACACTTAAACTTTACGAAATAAAAAAATGGCAGAAATAATTAACACTTAACATTACGTATGGAAAACTATAAAATGAAAGAAAAAATTACTTTAACACTTAACGGTAACATAAAACTTAAAATTGAATTTTTTTTTTTTTTGCTTTTTTATAACTTTACGTTTTTCTTATTTTCTAAATCTCTTCTACTTCTTCATCACTTTCTTTTTTCTGTTTCTCTTCTTTACTTTCACCTTCTAATTCTTCATCCTTTCCTCTTTTCTGTTTCTTTTCTTCACTTTCACCTTCGTCTTGGCCTACTAAAACCGCTGGCCTCTTTAATAAGAAACTATCCATTGAAGCTTGTTTCTGCTTACTTTTCAACACATTTCTAAAATGCGTTAGGCAAACGTCATTGCAGTGTTGAAGCGCACGGTTGGTATAAACTTTTTCTGGATGTTCCTTTTCGACGTAGTCTGCCATTTTATGGAAACATGCAAGAATTTTCTTGATGTCTGCCGTTTTCAAAGGTGCAACATCCTCCTCATCACCGCTAGAGAGCTGCTCTTGAAAATCACTCACTTGCATCGTCTCCAACTCCTTCAAGTCGTCCGTCGTCAACTCCTCGTGGTGCTCCTCGATAAGTTCATCGATATCTTCCGCGCTAACTTCCAGCCCCATGGACGTACCAAGATGTACGATGTCAGCCACCTCAGACTGCTGAATTGGTTCAGGATCGTCAACGATCTCGGCTTCTCCTCCAGGCTTCCCGAACCCCTCGAAGTCTCGTGCAGAGACAGCATCAGGCCACAGCTTCCTCCAAGATGAGTTTAGGGTACGCCTCGAAACTTCCTGCCAAGCGAGATCGATGAGTTTGAGGCATATCACGATGTTGAAGTGATCTTTCCAAAATTCACGCAGAGTGAGGTTTGTACTCTCTGTGACTTGGAAACATCTCTTGAAGAGATGCTTTGTGTACAATTTTTTAAAATTAGAAATAACTTGCTGGTCCATGGGCTGGAGGAGAGGGGTGGTGTTAGGCGGTAGATACAGGACCTTTATGAAGGAATACTCGGCCAGAAGATATTCCTCGAGGCCAGGAGGGTGAGCTGGAGCATTGTCCAACACCAGCAGACATTTCATAGGGAGGCGCTTTTCTTCCAAATATTTTCGGACAGTCGGACCGAAGCAGACATTCACCCAATCAATGAACAGTTGCCTCGTTACCCAGGCTTTTGCATTCGCCTTCCACATCACGGGAAGGTTCTCCTTAATGACTTTGTGGGCTTTGAAGGCTCGGGGATTTTCTGAATGGTACACCAGCAGGGGCTTCATCTTGCAGTCCCCACTGGCGTTTGCACAAAAAGCAAGGGTAAGCCTGTCCTTCATAGGCTTATGTCCGGGTAGCCTCTTCTCCTCCGCCGTGATGAACGTCCGACGAGGCATTTTCTTCCAGAAAAGCCCAGTTTCGTCGCAATTGAAAACTTGCTGCGAACTGTAGCCTTCCTGCAGAGTCAACTCGTCGAACGTTTTAACAAAGGCTTCGGCGGCCTTCGTGTCCGAGCTGGATGCCCCCCCATGCCGTACCACTGAATGGATGCCAGTCCTTTTCTTGAACTTCTCGAACCACCCACGAGAAGCCTTGAACTCTGGGGGTTCCTGCTGGGATGTTCCTTCTCCTGCTCCTTCTTCGGCCTGAGCACGCACGAGATCACCGAAAATGGCGGAGGCCTTCTGGCAAATTGTAGTCTCAGTGATGGTGTCTCCTGAGATCTCTTTGTCCTTGATCCACACAAGAAGCAGCATCTCCATCTCGTCATGCACGTGCGTTCTCTTGTTGGAGAAAATAGTGACGCCCTTAGAAGGTGTTGCTGCTTTGATGGCCGCCTTCTGCTTCAGGATGGTGCCTATCGTAGACGGATTCCGGCCATACTCCTTGGCGATCGCACTTAAACTCATGCCAGACTCTTACTTTTTAACGATTTCAAGTTTCGTCTCCATCGAGAGCATCGTCTTCTTCTTTCCTTCGGCAACATTCTTGGGACCCATGGCTACAGTAATACGTAATATAATACACTACGTAACGTTATATACAGTCTATGTATAGTAAACACTAATACAGTACAGTGCACAGTAACGAATGTTTATTAACGATAACACGTGGCGTACGAATGTACAGTACTGTATATTAACACTAAGTCAAACAAGCGAAAGCACACAATGTCTGTTAACGATACCGCGGTCGGAACGAAAAGAGAGAGAGAGAGATGAACGCCCGTACGTAGGCAAGCTGGGATAGTTGCCGACCAATAGGAAAGCAGGATCTTATGGCGTCAGCTAGCGTCTGAGTAGGGAGATAACCAATGGGTGAGCGGGAGGCTGTAAGTGAGTCTACCCAAGTTCAAAGTCAGGCGGCGCGCGCTTTTTAAAATTACTCTCGGCGAAGAGTTGGGATCTCGTAAGGTTTTCGTATCCTGAAATTTTATCCGTATCCTGGGGCATAAAAATCTTCGAATCACTTTTCGCATCCTGAATTTTTCGTAAGCAGAAACTTTCGTATCCAGAGGTATCACTGTATATATATATATATATATATATATACATATATATGTATATATATATATATATATATATATATATATATATATATATATATATATATATATATATATATATATATATATATATATATGTATATATATATATATATATATATATATATATATATATATATATATATATATATATATATATTTTAACTTTAGCCATAAACAAGTGATTAAGGATGAATGTTCAGATAGGTACATTTAAAAAAAAATACATACCTAACAGACATTGTCAAAAATAAAGAAAAATGCATGGAAAATACAGATTATTATATGATACATTGCTAGCAAATGATTATATGGTACCCCCCCCCAAAAAAAATATACTGATGTACATATGATTTGGTAACTTATTAAAGAATAGTTGTCACCTTTATCAAAAATACAGATTATTATAATACGGTAACTAATAAGAATATTTGTTACCTTGGTAAAGATATAATTTCAGTGCACAAAAAAAAATTCCTGGTACGTACACGCACCACGGTTTCGTATATTTATATATATAGGGCTTATATATTTTATTAGATGCCCATAGATTCTTTATTTTAACATTTAGGGCTTATATATTGTATTAGGTGCCCAAAAAATGATTTTTTTTCTTTTTTAAATGTTTTCAAAATGCAAATGTCTTAGAGTCTCTTCAACTACATATTACTGGCGTACTGACCGCTTTTCATGCACAACACTATTCCAAACAATTTTACTCCTGCGAGCGAATGAAAGGGCCAATTTCAAAGGCTCTAAATTGAAATAAATAAGGAGTTTTGTCTGGACATGGCAAAACGTTCTGTTTGACCTCCATCTATCTATGCCTTAACCTACGCCAAACAAAGATGTTAGCGGCGATAAATATCATCACCTAAACGCTGATTGCTGCTAGTAACACGTAGAAACGAAGATCTGCATAAGTCGGCGACGGGTGTCCATCAGTTAATTTCATCAACCGCTTGGCCACTCGTGCGTTGTATGGGAGAGGTAAAGATGGGATTGTAGTGGACCACATGAAATTCGCGAAGTAGGCCCGTTCTCTGATGATAGTGTTAATTCCTTGGACCGTGTAATTTGTGGACGTACCGATGCAACCATCTGCTGCAACAAAGATTTGGGAATAGGACGTGGATCCGTCCGGGCATGATACATTGAAGCCGGCCTTGTCGTATCGTATCCACGGGCCGTTCTTCAGTCTGCAATTGAACTTATTATCGTCAAAGGGATAAAGTTTTTACAGACAACTTTCATGTGTATGGGAGAGAGCACTGTTTAGCACTATACCTAACTCGCATGAATCCATTGATTTTTTATGGAATTTAAAGGAGTCGGCTGTACATATTTTTTTATTCATTGCGTCTGAACAGTGAGTTAATTTATTTAAGTCTTTAATGACTGTATATGTTTCCTTGTCAGGGGAAATCAATACGTGTCCTGTCAAACTGGATATTACTGACCTTGAGTTATTTGTCATGAAAGTCGGAAATGGTGATATCCTGTATGATTGCCAGGCATCGGAAGAATCAAAGGGAATTGTAATCATAATCCTGTAATTTTCAACGCTTACTGTAATTAGGCTGTAATAAAATTCTAATTTATACGCGTCTAACAAAGGAATATAACCTATTTTCTCCCGTCCGTTCTCCAGAATTAACGTTGTCTTTTATCGGCAACAAATGCGGTGAGAGAACACCTTTAGTTGCTAACGTAATAGCTTCCACATAGTCTTTTGATTTCTCAATGAAATGTGCAATTTTATTATGGATATGATCTATTTTTGAATTATAATACGGTAACGTTGCCAACAAGTCTTGTACTTCCATAATCTGACTGATATTACTAGAATGTTCGTTCACCAAACTCATAATTTGATTGATTGAAGTTAACTGATTCCTTAGTTCTGATAAAACTAATTCGTTTTCATGTGTTAAAAACTCAATTTTCTTATTTTGATTACTAATTTTAAGACGATTTGAAATCCCTAAGCCTTAACTTGCAACAGATCCAAAGATGTTTAGTGCAGCAAAAATAAACGGGTTACGTTTTTCAAGGTTAGTGTGTCTTACTGTCCACATCAAAAGGTCACGAGCCAAAGATTCTGCCTCGTAAGTCTTATTTTGCAAGTCGTGGGATAGCATCTCTGCCACTTTTAGTGTCGGTGCAAGCGAACTCTCTGTATTAAAAGGAAAATGTCTTCTATGCATTTCATTTAATGAAGCAGCAAACCCTGAAATGGCGCTCTTTAAGCAAGTGACGTCATTCTCTGGGAGAAAAATTGCTTGCATGCGTACTTCTATAACTATATTACTTGCAGTAATAAATACGTCTTCTGTTCTCTCTACTATAGTGCCATATTTAAAATCTATACTTTTAGTTTTAGAGCTCTTCCCACACGAGAAAAATGTCTGAGCAAACAATATCACTCCTAACAATAAAAACTTCATCTTGGAAACCTGTAATGAGAAAAATATATGTAATTACTCCTGTATTAAGAAGAAAAAAATGTTAACATAAATTTCATAGATAAAAATAAAAAATTAATTCCCTCACTTCCTTCTCTCTTATTTTAATTTCTTATGTGGGGGGCAATGGTACAATTCTCTCATCAGTGGGTTGGAATATGTTTTGAACTCTTAAATCTATTGGTTGTTAATGTTTCCAAAATGCTAAATGGGCCTTCAGACTTAGGTGTTAGTTTATAATTGAGTCCTTTACGTACATTTACCTGTATGTATACATTATCACCCACGGTATATGTTTTAGTTGGCTTCGCTATTTTATCATGATTCCTTTTCATTATGATTTGTGATTCTTCTAAATTCTTTTGAAGGATATTAAAACGACTTTTGCTTGCATTTATACATTCTTTTAAAGGATTTGATAAATTAGTTGTAGGCGTTAATACATGGAAAGGCGTTCTAACTGGGGTACCATACAATGCCTCGTGCGTCGACATTTTAATTGATACTGTATATGATATGAGTGATTCAGAGTACTTAGTACCGCAGGTATTGCAATATCCCAGTTGGGGTCTGATCCCCCTAGTGTTAATTTTAATATGTTTAAAACCTTCCTATTCGCTCTTTCCACTAGCCCATTCGACTCTGGGTGATAGATCATGGTATTGATTTTCTTTATGCTAAGGAATTCACACAATGAGGTAAGGAAATGATTATTAAATTCTCCACCCGAGTCTGAGATTATCATGTGTGGAATTCCATGTTTACAAATGTAACACTCGTAAAACTTTCTAGCGCATTCAATCGCAGTTTTAGTTTTAAGCGCTGTCAGTTCTGTATATCGAGTCAAAGTATCTACAATTAATAAGAGGTGCTTATTTCCTCTGTCTGACTCAAAAAATCCTGTTAATATATCTAAATGTATCCTTTCAAAGGGTTGATTGGGCCCGGGATAAGCCCCTAGGCTGACAGGTGTTTTCGTGTGCCCTTTGTTTTCCTGACAAGTGTGACAATTAGCTATGTGTTTTTTTTATATCTGTAAGCATCGTATGCCAATAAAACAATGATTTGGCTTTCTGTGACATTATGGAGAACCCCAGGTGTCCATGCAATGGATTTGCATGCAACCAATTCAGGACAGTGGATATAAGTGAGATTGGTACCACTACCTGGTCGTTAGTCACATGTGGTGTATTGCGGGTTTTCCTTGTCACGGATCTACACAAAATATTGTCTTTGATTATATAATTCTGCTGCGTATACTTTATATATTCCTTTTCCTTACGATTTCCTTCCAAAGTATTTATAATTTTTTCTAATTTCTGATCTTTTCTTTGCTCAGTCCGTAATAATTCAGCACTCCAGCCCAGATCTTCCTGTTCAGATACAGTTTTAACAATAGGCATGGATGTTGATATATCTATTAATTCAGCTAATGGCTCCGTACACGATGACACGGGGTTGCGTGATAATGCATCAGCAATGATATTTGCTTTCCCTGGTAAATACCCGATTCTCGCATCAAAGTCTTGGATGATCAAATGCCACCGAGTTCGTTTGGGGCTGTGACTAAAGCCTTTAAAGAAGTCGGTTAGGGGTTTATGATCAGTAAGAACCTTGACGGGATAACCGTATATTATGAACTTAAAATGCACTAGTGAATTAACAATAGGTAGCCCTTCCTTGTCTATTACTACATACTTACTTTCGGAAGTTCTCAGTTTTCGAGAATAAAAAGCTATCGGGAAAAATTGTTTTTCATATTGCTGAAGCAATACCCCACCTACTCCTAAGTCTGAGGCGTCTGTTGCAATGAAGAATTCCTTACCGAAGTCAGGAAATTTTAAGATAGGAGAACTACACAGTTCATCTTTCAAGGTATTAAATGCCTGTTGATGCTGCTCAGACCATATGAAATCTACGCCCTTCTTCGTAAGATCAGTTAAGGTAGGGGCTATTATTGAATAATTGCGTATAAAACGCCTGTAATATCCACTACACCCCAGAAATTACTGTATTCCCTTGACATTAGTAGGTATCGGGAAGTTACGGATAGCCGACACCTTATCGTGGACTACTTTAAGACCTTGGCTAGACACCATAAAACCTAGACTAATTCTGTCTTGAAAAATTCACACTTACTAATCTTTACCTTTAAGTAATGTTGTCTTAGTCTCTGTATTACTAGTTCTAATTTACGTAGATGTTCTTCTAAGGTATTGGAAAAAATTACAAGGTCGTCCATATAGGCATGCAATATATCCCCTAGTAAGTCTCCAAACACTATGTTAATCATTCTAGTAAATGTTATGGGAGCACAACGTAAACCAAAAGGCATACGTAAAAATTCATAATGTCCTCTGGCTGTGCTGAAGGGAGTGTATGGAATACAGTACTATTTTCTTTTAATGATATCTGGTGAAAGCCTTTAAGTAAGTCCAAACTGGTAAAATATTTATTCTGACCTAACAAAGATAAAATATCGTCAGTACATGGCACTCGGAATCGATCAGGGATCGTTTCCTCATTTAGGCGACGGAAATCTACGCAGATACGCCATGTTCGATCGTTTTTCGGTACAACTATTAATGGAAAATTTTAAGGGCTGTTCGATTTCCTAATGACTCCTTCTTCTAGCATTTTACCTACTTCATCATTTATCTCATTCTGGAATTTCATCGGGAGTCTGTACGAGGGTACATAGATAATTTTCTGCTTGTCCTTTAACCTTATTTGATGTTCGATAACATCTGTTTTTCCTAAGGATCCATTCATAGTGGAAAAAACATCATGATATTCAGTTAAAAGTCCAAAAAATTTCTGCTGAATTTCTTCTTCTTGAATGTCTTTGTTGATTTTATTTTTAATAGATTGCAAAAGGGATTCATCCGCAACTGATTGAGCGTGATTGATTTCAGCGACGGTAAGAATATGAGGTTTATAAACTTCTACATCCAAGATATGTTGATTTTTGTGAATTACTAAAGTGGTATTTAAATGATTACAGACTTCAATATTACATTGTTGTTGTGAGCCTACTGTATAAATAGCTTGTGTGACGGACAATCCGTTAGTTTTCAAAGTGTCGGAAAGGATTAATATTTCAGATCCCAGTAACGTTTTCTTTACTTGCACTATTAAATTCGAAGTTACGTTCGGCTCGATAGATTGCGTGCAAGATGATATTACGGGTGAACGAGAATTCTGTTGGGTCGCGTATATTATTTCTTTATTAATGAGACAAGTTATTGGTTCTTCAACGTACGTCACTGTTTTAATTGTCGTCTCCTTTTTATCCAAAACTGATTTTAAGGTATTAAAAGACTTATAGAATTTTCCTTTGATATACACGCCGTGCTTGGTAGGGGCTAAGATAATGTTTTGATTGCCCATAGATGGGTATCCTATAATTACAGCTGGATACATATCAATGTTTTGTACAACAACAAAGGTATAGGCAAACGTGCGCTTACCGACCTTGTACTGAACATGAGTTACGCTTATTACATTTTATTCATTATTTCCTATACCCGAGAGCCTTACTCCGGACTTCTCTATAGGGAAGTTCGAAAACAACAAATGATGTGTCCTCAAATCCATGATATTACGTGGACTACCAGAGTCAAAAAATAATGTAAAGGATCATTGTTCTAAATTTACAGCATATAATGTTGGTCGTAACTCATTTTGGCTTATTATTGTGTGAATTTGTTGCAAATCTACGGGAGCATGCACTGATTTATTTGATTCGGTCGTGTATTTCATAGGAAAGTCTATTGCCTCACAATGATCTGATAAAACATTAAATGGATTATTTAATACTACTGATGTTGATATGAATGACCCAACATCACTCTCTTCCCCTTTGGAGTTAATTATGTGGTATTTGCTTTGCTCTGCACATTCTGAAAATTAGTCTGACCTTGCGAGTTCTGGCTAGACGGCCCAGGATCAGAGTTATTTGAAGAACTGTTTGTTTGTTTTTTAT
>NC_090746.1:8589527-8594527 GCF_036898095.1 Palaemon carinicauda
ATTTGATGATAAGGAGGACACTAGCAGGTGATGTTCACCTTGAAAACACAAACGGTCCATCAGGACTAATTATATATTTAGAATAAAAATAAGAAAACTAGAAGCCTGCTAACCACAAATCAGATAAAACATATTACACAACAATTCATAAAGAATATAAAAACTACTGTATAATCTAAATAATGTCACATTCATTTCTTTCTCTGCTATTCGTTACTTAAAAGCACTGCAGAAAAAATATTTAGTATTATTAGTAGCATTACATATTGGGATCGTACTAAGACAATATTTAATATCTTCTGGAATCACTAATTCCCCCAGAAACTCTATTAATTTAATATGGTACAACTGACACATTGTTAAGGTGATCATTCCGCTATGGCGCAACGCTTCTAACACTTTTTTGATATTTTCTCATGCTCTTCTGCGGTTTCCCTGTTATTATAATGTCAGCAAGGTAAACAAGAACTTTGTGACTAATCAAGGGAGATATTGCTGACGTTATTACTATTGAAAAGTGACTAGGAGTGTTTTCAAACCATAGGCAAGGAAATTAGATTGATTAAAAACAATATTTTTCTTTAAGGGCCGTTTTACTCTCACTATCTTCAGTAATTGGAATTTGGTGGTGGCAATATTTCAAATCAATAGTGGTAGGCTATCCGATACCTTTTTGGGCAACAGATATGCATTGTCTTTCATTATAGCATCTGGTTTCCTATAATCAACCCACAATCCTACCGACCCATCCTTTTACCCTACTGTAACAATTGGCGAAGCCCAGGGTTATTTGCTTTCTTTGATAATTCCTCCTTCCCTTAATTTACTAACTTCCCTTTCTACTGTACATCCTCTTGGAAATGAACGGGGACCCTATGGGGCTTTGACTTAATAGGTGTTGTCTGCTCAGTTTCAATTCTAAAGAGAAATTGATTAATATTTCTGGATGGCTCATCCCTGAACTGCTATTTCATCTGCTTATATAATGTCATTAATTACATTTTCTGTTGCCGTAGGGCACTGTGGCTGAGCTTGTTTGATCAGGCTCTTGGTGTATTTATGTGCGCAAGTTGGAGTCGCGACTCATGATTCTCTCATTGACAAGTTCGAACACCTTGAAAACATTCTCTATTACAAATAAATTATACATTGTTACATTTGCAGTGTTCCCATTTATTTTTCCCAGACCCTTTAACCACTTGTCATGGGATTTCATTTACATTATCATTCTGTCCAGAAGGGGTCAGTAAAGGGAGATGGTTATACTTGTCAGTTTTGTTGAAGGTACAACTTCTTGTCTCTCCACCTCATTATAGGCAATACAACATTCCTCAATCATCCCTTATATAGGAAGCTCATACCTTTCTGCCAACACTTTTAAGGATTTAAGCCAAGGTCACATATCAGCAATTCAAAGCCTCACATATTGTAACTGTAAAATTTGCTTATTACAATTCCACCTCACAAAACTAATGATCAAATGCCCATGAGTCATGTTGAATCATAACCAAGTCGTCAAATTTGACGAAGTGTGCATATTGACCATGTATGTTTTTACATGCAAAATGATATGTTGTTCAGGCTTGCCAACTATCATTTGTTGTCATGTCATGGCATACTATGCAGGAATTATGAAGTGATTTTTACGTAAAACTTCGTGACACTAAGAATATCGACAGGCACATGACGCAATGCGCTACCTTTAATACTGTGTGAGAGGTGTGTTGAAGTGTGTAGAGACAAATTACAATTTGGTAACACACCCCCACACATATCACCACTGTATAAAAGGCAGCAATGATCATGCTAGGTCTGTGGCTCCTTCGAGCGACCTAATGTTATATAGCTGTTCTCCTCGCTGTCACCTTGTACCTTCGTGACGATTCTCCTGCCATTCCCCTTGTACTTCGTGATGATTTCTTGCTTGTACACTTACATTCAAAGATGACACAAACCTCTAGGAAAACAGATCTTGAGGAAGAAGATTATGAAGATGGCTTACAAGGACACCTCTGGGCCTGATGACTAAACTTCCTTTCATGCAGTATGTGCTGCCCAGGGCTCTTTCTCCTCTGCACCAAATAGAAGATTCCAGTAAGGAGACCCTCACACATCTGTATGAAGAAAGCTTTTTATCGACATCAAATATACGAGAGAATAAGAACTGGCAGTTACCATGCAGCTCGGGGAAGGAGTTGGCGTCTTTTCTGGGTATGACCAAATGGTTAAATACGATGAGGACATCCTTTCTTTAATGGATGTAGAAAGGAGCAAGGATGGAAGTAGTTTTTAAATACGGAGGAAGAAGATTCCATGGCAACTTTGTATATGGACTTCAAGGAAAAGGAAAAAAAAAGCAGTTCCTATTCAAGAGTCCCAGTTCCTTTATCAACCACCCTTCACACGGCAGTCAAGTCCAGCCATGGCTGATAGTCCCTAATCAGGTGGTGAGGAAAGCCACAGCCAATATAAGGGCAGATGCTAATAATTATGGTGAAGTGAGTAACATGTCACGTTTACAGTATTGTAATCTTTAATAGGGTCAGAAAACATTGCGTAGTATAGTTTCCTATATAATATTCAACAGATTATTGATAGATAACTTAAGGAAAGGTGGCAGCAGCCCATTGTCATGGGGTATAACATAATCCTGGATACAGACAGATAACGACTTGCCTTACGATCACATAGTCACAAGTTTAATCCCAGCCAACAGCGCTATTTCGTCGGGGAAGCTAACACTTCCTTTTTACCCTGGTGGTGCATTATGTCCTTTACTAATATATAATACATCCCCCCCCCTCAGCGTCAATCTCCTGCTGCAGACGTGAGAGAAGGGAGTCTACCAGCTTTGAAAACATATCTGACATCATTGGAAAGCCTGATTATCTCTGCTTTAATCTTGTCTGCTACCTCCAACTCGCACTTCCTAATGCCGCATTTCTTTTCTACTGAATTGATTTCTCAACCCGTAGCTGGCCAGTCAAAGAGGCAAATTTCTGGATGGCGCAAAAACCAGTGGCTAAAAACTGCGCTATTAATACGTGATCTGTCCTGGACGAAATGAATGGGAGACAGAAAGGATATTTTTACTAGCTGGGACATGAGTAGGAAAACCAGCATTCAGCAGCAGTGCTTGGTTTGCTCATGCGCTGCACAGTAAATTCAGCTCCCTGCAATATCAACATCATTCAATAATTGTCTAATAATCGTTTAATTGGTTTAGTTAATACAAAGCAGCATTTTTAATTTAGATTAATCAGGTATTATATGCATGTTTAAACAAATGTTTTACTGACAGCCTTTCAAAAAAGTATAACAGTAAATCCTCACTACCATCACATGTCACAACTAACTGACACATGTAAACAAGCATTTTCTTATGTAATTTAAGTAGTTTGGTAAAATTCACCTTACTAATAGTTTTGCTACATCTTGTTCAGTTGGTTCAAACTCTGTTTCACACCTTTTGTGTTGGTAATGATATTGGCTGTAACACAGGATTTACGATAAGGTCATTCATGTTCAGTTTATCGTATCCTTTTACATTATTATACAACACATGAACGTAACCATTTTTTATACCGCTGCCACAGCCTGTAACAAGACCATTTTAACTTTTACGCAATACAACATAAATAATTCCCTGACCTAACATATTATGTAAAACTACGGACAACCGTTAACTCATTCACAATGGAGAGTCCACTTTAAGAGGGGTTAAGATAATCAACTTCTTCAAACGCTCTGCACTGCATTGCCTTTGGCTTCCCCTACCAAATGTTCATGGGAATGACGTATTATGTAAGTATATCGGCATCATCCTCGATGTATTTACCTACTGCCACATCATGTCGCAACCAAAAAATGTGGGCATGGTCTAATCAATAGCCTACTGCACCATAAGATTACCGAAAGTTAATCTCCATCTGTTGAAGTTAGTCGTTGTGGTTAATGTCATAATACATGATGGTTTTGTAATTAACTGACATCTTTTTTATTTTGGGTCAAAAGGAACATGCTTGTCCATGATGTTTGTCGCATCCAGCCATTACGACATGAAAGGGCTTGAATCCCCGATGTGTGACTGTGGCATTACTTTTTAATAGTGATATGGCACATCCGAATAAAGTATAGTCCCAAAAAATATCTGACACCGCTTATACCAATGGTGTACACTATAAAATGTCATGCATAAAATTCTTCGATCCCACCTTGAATGATATCTGTGCCATAACCTTTGTCTCCATTCAGTTGTTGCCTAGGGTATCAAGAATGATCCTTGCTGCTGGCTGTGGCAGGCTCTAGGTACCTCCTTGCTCAAGGAGTAAAACATTAGATCTTGTATCACCCCACTGTCTTTCTCCATAATATCCCGGAGGTGAGGCCAGGTATACTCAATTGCACTAGGCATGTGACCCTGGCTCTCTCATTACGACTGGAATCTTCGATGCTTTGTTGAATGCTGCTGTTGCCAGGCTGGGAGGTATGGTTCTCCATCTTTCCTCCCTTCTTTGGTGGCCCCTTCCCTCTCATCCTCGGGTAATCTCATTCCCTTTCCTTGGATCGATTTTTAGACACTCAGGAAAGATTGAGTATTTAAAATTTATATGGAAGGTAGAAGAATGATACTTTATCTGATGAATTCAAGGCATGAGAAGAGATAAGGCACAGAATAGGAGAAGAAAGAAAGGTAACAGAATGATAGTAAAGGATTGGTAGAAGAAAAGAGTTGTCCATGGAAGCCAAGGTGGGAATGTATGAAGGGTTGCTGAACCAACTCTCCTTTATAGAGTGAAGCAATGATGTTGATTATAAAGTAAAACTAATGGTTGAAGCTGTTAAAATAAACGCCTTTCTTCTCTTATAATGGGGAATTTGGAGATATGGCAAGGAAGTGATAAAAAGATTAGCTCAGGTGAAAGGATACATTCGGTATTTTTAGATTATACAGTCATGTGAAAATACCATACACATAATATGCTGACAGGCAATTACCT
>NC_090746.1:8602027-8609527 GCF_036898095.1 Palaemon carinicauda
CATGTAGGCCTGGGTCATCCAACTCTTCTATTGCCTTGTGGAGCCCAGTTGAAAGTTTGGTGAATTAATCTCTTGGGGAGTGCGAAGAGCATCTCCATCTACCCCTTAGGATGATTTCATATACAAATGGCACTCGAGTAATCTCTCTTATAGTTTCTTTTCTAATCCTGTCCTGTCATTCAACTCCAAATATTCTTCTTAGGGCTTTGTTCTCAAATCTACAAAATCTGTTGGATATTATTTCATTGTTATACCATGGCTTATGTCAATAAAGTAACACCGATCTCACTTAACTGATATATATATAACTTCTTATCCGCTTAATTTCATTATTCTTTGGTATCCATCCCCATCATCATGCTGCGAACTAGTGAATTGAAATTGCCACTCAGTTCGGTACATTCTTTTCACCTTACCCGAAAGACAATGATGAATGAGACGATGAATATGGAAACTCAGAAGATCCTCTGTCTTGGATTAGAATTCTCTTGCTTGGGGGTACACTCGGGCATGCTGCTCTATCTTATTTGTTTTCCCTTTGTTTTTGTTTTTTTTTAAAGTTTTTATTTTATATATATATATATATATATATATATATATATATATATATATAATATATATATATATATATATATATATATTATACATATAGGATCTGATCTAACGTTGTTACTGTTCTTGAAATATTTCATTTTGATTGTTTATTCTGTTCTTGTAGTTTATTTATTTCCTTGTTTGCTTTCCTCATAGTGCTATTTTTCCCTGTTGGAGCCCTTGTGCTTATAGCATCTTTCTTTTCCAACTAGGGTTATAGCATAGCTTGTAATAGAATCGGACAATGGTATTTATACAAAACCACTTTTTATGACATTTGTTTTGTAACTTCTTTTGCCCTAAAGTTTTCCCTTGATGACAACCAGAACTCTCACTTGAATTCAGAGTGACTTTGAACAATTATCTTACCATCAGCATCCAACTTTGATTTGAGGATTAGGTAAAAAACACCAAAACAAAATTAGAAATTAATAACTTGTCCACCAAAAGCATTCAAACATTTTAGATTTACGGCATTTTAGCTCGCATTTTTACAAGAGGTATAGGAGCAAATAGGTTTGATTTAACCGTTGTAAAAGGACAAATCCAATGAGAAACGAACCTTTACTCGACGGTCACGGAATTGTCACTGATTAACAAAATATAAATTCCTTGTACTAATGGGATACAAAAGATGTGGACAGTAGATAACTGTCTCCTCTTCCCAATTACAAATTTTAACCTGGTGAAAAGCTCATCCATAGTCCTAAGAAAATGAAAATTGTAAGTCTGCGTATTCATGATAATTATCAACTAAAGTAATTATTGTTAACATGAAGTTTAACATTTCATACCTTGGTTACTATTTATGCTTGTATCTTATGGGTGTTGTGAGAAACGGGATTCTAATCCTAAGCCAAATGTTTCCCAGGTTCTTGTGTAAACTCTAAAAGAGTTTCAATAATGGCAGATGTGCTCCAGCCCAGGAAACTCCATATGTCATCGTTTTAATGCTTGAGAGTATACTCGAGCAGACTGTTCTCCTATTTTTTCCCTTCCTCTTCCTCTTTTACTTTTTTAAATAATGTTTTGGCAAGACGCAATAGAAGGGCCATGGATGCCTGATGGTTTATCAAAAGGTTGTTTTTTCCTTTTTTCCTTATCTGATTCTTTCTTTTTCAGAACCATCCTTACTGTCCTCTCTTCAGTTGTAGTGAATATCCCAGAGGGTATTTAGCCTTATATGGTGTACGTATTGTTGTTGTTATTGTTAATTTAGCTTTTAAGTATGGTGTATATTTTTATTGCCATCAATAAAAATGTGATGCCCTTCTCACAATCTCCAATGCTGTACAGAAATCCCTTGATTGTGGTCGGGAAGTTCGTATGATTGGCCTTGATTTTAGTGCTGCCTTTGACTGTGTTAATCTTGAGGCCCTTGTTTTCAAACTGAAACAGTTGGGAGTGGGTGGGTCGTTTCTTAGCATTATTATTGATTTTTTAAGTAATAGATCTCAAAGAGTTGTTGTTGATGGGCACCATAGTGATTATAGGAATGTGATATCCGGTGTTCCACAGGGTAGTGTTCTTGGCCCATTACTTTTCATACTATATACACATGACATGTGGTTTGGCCTAGAAAACAAGCTTGTTGCATATGCAGATGATGCTACTCTCTTTGCATCAATTCCATCCCCTGAATGTAGATCTAGGGTTGGTGAATCCCTTAATAGAGATTTAGCTAAAATTAGTGCATGGTGCAAATTATGGGGTATGAAGTTGAATCCTAACAAAACTCAAAGTATAATTGTAAGTAGGTCAAGGACGGTGGCTCCTCAACATCCGGATCTCAGTATTGATAATGTTTCTTTAAATATGTATGACTCTTTCAAAATTTTAGGTGTGATTCTCGACAGTAAATTTACTTTTGAGAAACATATAAGGTCTGTGTCTTCTTCAATTGCACAAAAAATAGGCTTATTGAAAAAGTCTTTCAAGATTTTCGGTGATCAATCTATTCTGAAGAAGTGTTTTAATTCTTTCATTCTACCTTGTTTTGAGTATTGTTCTCCTGTCTGGTCTTCAGCTGCTGATTCTCATCTTAATTTGTTGGACAGAAACTTACGGTCTATTAAATTTCTTATTCCTGATCTAGATATTAATCTCTGGCACCGTCGTTCAATTAGTTCATTATGCATGTTGCATAAGATTTTTCATAACTCTGACCATCCTTTACATTCAGATCTCCCTGGACAATTCTATCCTGTTCGTAATACTAGGCAGGCAGTTAATTCTAATAGCCAGGCCTTCTCCATCACGAGGCTCAATACTACGCAGTACTCTAGAAGTTTTATTCCAGCTGTTACCAAGTTGTGGAATGATCTTCCTAATCGGGTGGTTGAATAAGTAGAACTTCAAAAGTTCAAAGTTGGAGCAAATGCTTTTTTGTTGACCAGGCGGGCATGAGTCTTTTTATAGTTTATTTATGACATTTGTTTTTGATGTTGTTAATAGTTTATATATGACATGTCTGTTTTGACGTTGTTACTTATTTTAGAATGATTTATTGTTAATTTGTTCTCTTCATTTATTTATTTCCTTATTTCCTTTCCTCACTGGGCTATTTTTCCCTGTTGGAGCCCCTGGACTTATAGCATCTTGCTTTTCCAACTAGGGTTGTAGCTTGGATAGTAATAATAATAATAATAATAATTCTTATGCTGTCTGGAAACATTGAGTGAAATCCGGGACCATTTCGTCAGTGTCGCCTAC
The DNA here is from genome assembly GCF_036898095.1 of Palaemon carinicauda. NCBI lineage: Eukaryota > Metazoa > Arthropoda > Malacostraca > Decapoda > Palaemonidae > Palaemon > Palaemon carinicauda. The sequence goes on from NC_090746.1 coordinate 8,605,334, forward strand.
TAAATGACAGTATTCGTGGTTTTCATGCAAATATTCAAGACTTTACAGGTACGTCCAGACAGTTTGATATTCTTTTGTGCTCAGAAACTTTGGTTTCTAATATGAGGCATTCATCTGAGCTCCTTATAGGTGCCATCCCTAGGGCCAGGGGAATGGTGGTGCATATTAGGACTGAGTTCCCTGCTTCTTGTAAGTCCTGCTATGAATGTGGATATCATGAGATTCAGATAATAAAAGTTTGTGGTAAACATAACAACTTTTATTTGTATTCGATCTACCGGAATCCAGACATGGATGATTCTATCTCCGATTGTCTTCTTACCATTATGGCCAGGATGCAAGAAGATGATAGAAAGGTCTCTTATATTTTTGATGGTGATTTAAATGCTCACCATTGGGAGTGGTTAAATTCTGTTTCTCTTACTGATCGCCATGCCTTAAGAGATTTGGACTTTGCCTGTGAATCAGACTGAGGAAATCTTAAATGAAGCTACTCAAAGGTCTGGTAACTGCTTGGACCTTGTATACTCCGACTACCGTAAGGTTGGTTCTCCAGTTAACACATCTGATCATGCCTTGATTTTATTAGTAGTGAAGACTGAGGAGCTTTTCCCTGATGTATCATACTCATGTACGATTTATATAAAATGTCAAGCAGACTGGAATAACAATTCGATTGGTCTTGTGGACTTGAATTGATCACAATTGTATAATGGTGTTGATCCCTTTGTCCCTTTGAATGAGAATCTAGTCAAAATAATTCATGATCGTATCCCTTCTTGTGTGCCAAGGTACCGAGTGAAAGCCATACCATGGTTCAATGATGATTGTAGACGTGCATATTTGGAGAAGCATGAGGCCTATCATCTTTGGAAGGGTAACAGATAAGATTTCACTTGGAATATCTATACTCAGCTTAGAGCTTTGGCTCAGAGAGTTTATACTTTAACTGAAAAGGAATACAATTTAACCAAAAAAAAAACCCTTTCTGGCACAACCCAGGAACATTAGTGGTGGACTACCCTAAATTGTGCACTCTTTGGTGTAGATGTCACTCACTGTCCAAAGGAAAAGGCAACCCTTTTTGGCTGATGTGTTTGACAGTAATCAGAATAGTTAGAAACTTGATCTTCCTCATTTCTGTTTACCTAAGGTTAATCTAACTAGTTTAAATTTTCGATCTTGTGAAATTAAGGCTCTTTAATGGATCTTGATGTTTATAGACATATAGACCCTAATGGTATTTTTCCTTTGTTGTTTATACGGTATGCTTATTTATAAGCTCCAAAGTTATCTGTTATTTTGTGCAAATTAGGAAGAAGAGAAGCTTTTAACACTTGTTAGAGAACTTGAAATGTTACTTCATTATGTAAATTTGTTTGTGGTAGCTCAAGTCCAACACATTATCACCCAATTTCCATAAATCCCATATCATCTAAAGTTTTTGAACGTCTTTTGGCAATGCTGTACAGAAATCCATTGACTATAGTCAGGAAGTTCATATAATTGGCCTTGATTTTAGTGCTGCCCTTGACTTTGTTATTCATGAGGCCCTTGTTTTAAACTCAAACAGAGGGGAGTGGGTGTGTCATTTCATAGCATCGTTATTAATATTTAAGTTATAGATAGCAAAGAGATGTTGTTAATGGGCACCAAAGTGAGTATAGGTAAGTAGTGTTCTTGGCCCACTATTTTTAATACTATATACACATGACATGTGGTTTGACCTAGAAAACCAGCTCGTTGCATATGCAGATGATGCTACTCTCTTTGCCTCAATTCCATGTCCTGAACGTAGATTTGGAGTTGCTAAATCTCCATAATCGAGACGTAACTAAATTAGTACATGGTGCAAATCATGGGGCATGAAGTTAATTCCTAACAAAACTCAAAGTTTGATTATGAGTGGGTCGAGGACAGTTGTTCCTAAAATCTAGATCTCGGCATTGTTAATGTTTCTTTAATTCTATATTACTCTTTTAAAATGCAAGTTTACTTTTAAGAAACACAATAGGTTGTGTGTTCTTCAATTGGCAAAACATGTCATATTGAGAAAGCCTTGTAAGATTTTTGGTGATCAATCTATTTTGAAGAAGTGTTTTAATTCTTTCTTTCTACCTTGTTTCGAGTATTGTTCTCCTGTCTGGTCTTGAGCTGCCAATTCTTATCTTAATTGGTTGGACAGAAACTTACGGTCTATTGAATTTCTTTTTCCTGATCTAGATATTAATATCTGACACTGTCGTTCAATTAGTTCGTTATGTATGTTACATAAAATTTGTCATAATACTTAAAATGTTTTACATTCAGATCTTCCTGGACAGTGACATCCTGTCGTTAATTGTTCATTAATTCTAATATAGTTCATTCTTTTGCTTATTTCCTATCCTCATTGGGCATTTTTCCCTGTTGTAGCCCTTGGGGTTATAGCAACCTGCGTTTCCGAATATGGTTGTAACTTAGCTGGTAATAATGATAATAATGATACCCTGTATTTCCTCCTGACGATCTCATTATTATTATTATTATTATTATTATTATTATTATTATTATTATTATTATTATTATTATATTTATTATTATTATTATTATTATTATTATTATTATTATTACTTACTAAGCTACAACCCTATTTGGGAAAGCAGGATGCTAGAATTCCATGGGCCCCAAGAGGGAAAATAGTCCAGAGAAGAAAGGATACAAAGAAAAGTACAATATTTAAAGGACAGTAACATCAAAATAAATATCTCCTATATAAGCTATAAAAACCTTGACTAAACAAAAGGAAGAGAAATTAGATAGAATATTGTGCCTGAGTGTACCCTCAAGCAAGAGAACTCTAACCCAAGAAAGTGGAAGACCATGGTAGAGAGGCTATGACACTACCTAAGACCAGAGAACAATGGTTTGATTTTGGAGTCTAATTCTCCTAAAAGAACTGCTTACCATAGCTAAAGAGTCTCTTCTACCCGTACCAAGAGGAAAGTAGCCACTGAATAACTACAGTTTAGTAGTATAACCCCTTGGGTGAGAGATTGTTAGGTAATTTCAGTGTTGTCAGGTGAATCAGGACAGAGGAGAATCTGTAAAGAATAGGCCAGACTATTCGGTGTATGTGTAGGCAAAAGGAAATTGAACCGTAACGAGAGAGAAGGATCCAATGTAGTAATGTCTGGCCAGTCAAAGAACCCCATAACTCTCTAGTAGTAGTATCTCAACGGGTGGCTGGTGCCGTGGCCAACCTTATACCAATCGTTTATTCATGTACAAAATCTTATCCTGATAAACTCAATATCACCTGTATTCAGTAATAGCTATTCCTTTAGGCCATATTTGCTATTAGTATTGTCATGTAATGCAACACAATCTTTTGTTCACCATAAACAGATTTGTGATGAATATAATAATCATTTTCATTTATTATATTCATATATATTTTAAAGATAAAATAAACCTGAAAAAGAGTTAAATAATGGAGCAATATGTTTAGAATATCAAACCTCTATATGTTATTTTGGAATTTTCTTGTTAAATGAATTTTGTTCCTGGAGGGCATTATTGAAGATGTGGTCATGTTACTTCGTTCAGTGTTAAGCCTCACCATTTTTCAATCTTTCCTCCAGAAAATGAGATCAGGTTACCATGTTAAAGAATAAATAATTCTCTCCCTATTGTAAGGATCTTTTCACTTACACAATTTCGCTATTTTTATCCGTGTGGAAATAACTTGATTTACCAAAATATCTTTGACTATGTTTAATGGTTGATATCACCGTATTACTTCGTTTATCACTGCATAGATTTTGAGGTGTTTTGTATTTTGCATTTACTTCAAGAAGTTGTTGAGCAGATCATTTAATCATCCAAAATGGTAAAATATATGTAGCTTCTGTTGTATAATATTCATAATGATTTATTTTAAAAACTATTGAACACGTAATTGTATGCAGAGAAAATAGTTTGTTCTTGAAAAAAAAAATTAAGAATGACACATACAAGTAGATTAAATCATCATCAAGATCTTTATCGAAACCCATTTAAAAGAAGATGGTGCTATTGTGTCATATATTATTTCATACACATTTCTTTATAAATTTCTATCTCATGCTGGGATCGAACCCTAGCCCCTTCAAATGAAAAGCAATGTCGCTACCAATCACGCTTCCAGAGGCTCTGGTGGCGAGATTGTTAGCG
>NC_090746.1:8614527-8619527 GCF_036898095.1 Palaemon carinicauda
CCCACCCTGTGGTAATAAAGTAGGGGGGCAACAGATAATGGTAATATATCAATAATATATCTTTCGTAAAAGGGTCTACCTGCTAAGTCATCAGCAGCCATTACCTGGCCCTCTCTGGTTCTAGCTTAGAAGGAGAGGGGGCTTGAGCGCTGACCATATGTCTCCGGGGCATTGTCCTATCTCTAGGGCATTGTTACTGTACCTTGCCTCTGGCCCTCATGAGCGACTCTTATACCTTAAACCTTCAGGCAACTCATTGTGGGTTCCAGCTACTTTGGCAACAATTGCAGGAATCGTGTGACGTTCTTTCTTTAATCTATAACTTGAGAATCATAGCACTGCAGACTTTTTCTTTTCGCTTGTGCATTTTATCATGAAGTTCATCAATAACACATATGGTCGCTTACAACCTTTTACTTGGAGAAACCTTTGATATGTAAGGTTAGTTCCCTAAATGTTGTTGGCAGACTCCATTTCGTAATGATTGATGCATTGTTGTTTATTGTGGAGTTTTCTGAAAATTAACAGAAGGGCTCCAGTTCGCAGTCGTAACAAAACTCGAAATTATACCTCTCCTAGGGTATCCATTAATAGATTTATGCTGCTGTCATGTCAACTTCAAAATTGATTCATTTCCATTTAGATGAATTCCATGTTGTACAGTGTTACTGCATCGGACTATGTTGACACTTTATATGGGTTCCTTGTAAATGGATCTCAAAATATTATTGTTGTGTCTTATGTTCCTGAGACTTCTGGTGTGTCCTTCTTTCTTGTCGTTACTGCAGTTGGCATTCTTAATCCAGATTTTGTATGGTGGCTATCTCAGCCAGAACTTGACAAATCCTTTTCTCCTAACTCAGAAGTTAGGAGAAGCATTCTTTTCTTCTTGCAGCTCGGGGAATAGTCTTTTCTTATGTGTGTTCCTGACTTAACATCTTGGTAAGTGCATTGAATTTTTGTCTAGAGGGTCTGCAGGTGTCTGGATGACCTGAAACACAAGTGTATGCCGATTGAAGACTTCTTTTTTTCTCGATGCAGGTGGATTGCCCGTCTTCCCAAGATTACCGAATCTTCTAGCTTAAGGTTTCTCAGGAACTTTTATTTCATCACCGCTGTTACTCGATTACCAATTGTGGATGAAATCATGATGAGGGGGTAGATGGACAGGGTTTGGGTATGCTCTTCGCACTCCCTGAGATTAGTTCAACAACCTTTCACCTGGGTTTCATAAGGCTCTAGAAGAGTTGGAAGAATTATTGAATTAAAAGCTCAAGATAGAGACGACTGGCGAATTCTAACCGATGCCCTTTGTGTCAATAGGTGTAGGAGGTGATATTGATGATAATGTTATTCATAAAGAGCTCAATGCAATATCAGGCAGAGGTAAAGTCACATTTTGTTGTGTCTTGGCACAGTTTATCCAGTGAGCTCTTATTCTATTTTTTCCCGAACTTTATAAGTTATATTTTAATAAAGCTCAAATCATTCAAGTATTATAATGGGGACTGCTCAATCAAGAAGTCACTAATGTCCTGTATCTTAGTCTGTTGCTCTTATTAGCTAATATTTGCTTATTAATCAACATTGTCAAGGATTGAGTACAATGTTCCCAACTAACTTTTCCTTTGGAATCAATTTGGGTCTTGCTAGCTTGTTGACCCTCGCATGATAATTTTGACATAAGCTGGTCACCGGGTCAGAAAGTGGAATGCTGGGAGAAATTGTGCAAATGCAGCAGCGAGAAGTGAAATATGTAATTAAGGAACTCCATCTGCTTGTGATGTGTATTTAATTTTACCATCTCTCATTCTTAGTCTGCCTTTCATCCCCACACACTTGAATATATTCTGCATCCCACATTTTACCTTCTGTTACCAAATCTTTAATATTCTACTGCACTAGTAGAATAAGGCTTATTACGTTTTGCTATATTTGATTTGCTCTCTTTATTATAAGGAAGTAATATTTCTCACAATATAACATTGTTCCGCTGTATTTACTTACAGAATGAGCAAACATCATCCTACTGATACCAAAGACTATCATATTAAGATTGGCAAGCCAAACTTCCAAATTTTTCATCGTTAAAGAATAAATCCATTTAATATTGGGGTACTGTAGAATTTTTACGTCCAACCGAAAAATAGACACTATTAATATGAAGCCACAAAAATAATCTTATAAAAACCCAAAGACTAAAGAAATAGGGAAAGAAAAATTAGATGAGTGAAGCTGTCCAAATATGAGAAACAGGCCCATTTCTATTGAGAGATAAGGTTACACTAATCGTAAGTAGTATACTGAACATCTCTCCATGCAGGTAGAGAAAGATAATAAATGCTAATACTAATAAAATCAAGATAGAGAAAAGAGACTGTACAGTAAGTGCAAGTGGTGGTGTACTCAATGGCTTTATCTTTCTGGAAGCATTATAAACAATGTAGAGGCTGTCTGAGGAAAGAACTGCCAGTCATTTGAGCCTTCCGAAAACGTTGTACACGTTAGCGTTAAGAGGAAGACCTCACTGATAGCTGGGCAGATTAAATAAAACAATATTTCTGGAAAAATACGAAAGTTAGCCTCTTAGTGCTATTGCTACTGTCATAAGAGATAAGGATTTAAGAGAAACTTGTGATGGCAACTTCGTACCCTAGAGACGTTTTATCTTGCAGATTATCGTAGATTATCGTTGTAATAACCCATAACATCATTTTATTACATAAATATTGCCACTGAAGACATTCATACGGAAGAATGCTAAAGACCTTAAAATAAATAAATGAGAATTGATATAAGAAAATGAAATTGGGAATTAAGTTATATATAAACGTTTAAGTTCATGTAAGTACTGGTATATAAAATTTGGATAAATGGCAAAAGTAAAGTTTAAATAAAATTCATCATCATCATCTCCTCTTACGCCTATTGACGCAAAGTGCCTTGGTTAGAATTCGCCAGGTGTCCCTATCTTGAGCTTTTAAATCAATACTTCTCCATTCATCATCTCCGATTTCACGCTTCATAGTTTTCAGCCATGTAAGTCTGGGTCTTCCAACTCTTCTCGTGCCTTGTGGAGCCCAGTTGAAAGTTTGATGAACTAATCTCTCTTGGGGAGTGCGAAGAGCATGCCCAACACATCTCCATCTACCCCTCACCCTGATCTCATTGACATAACGCATTAGGGTAATCTCTCTTATAGTTTCAATTCTAATCCTTTCCTGCCATTCAACTCCCAATATTCTTTTAAGGGCTTTGTTCTCAAATCTACAAAATCTATTTGATATTGTTTATTGTCCTACCACGAATCATATCCATACAATAACACCGATCTCACTAAACTGATTTAAATCCTGATTTTTATATGTAATTTCAAGCAATTTGGTTTCCAAATTTTACTTAACCTAGCCATTGTCTGATTTACTTTTTCAATCTTTCATTAAACTCTAATTCTAAAGACCCTAAATTAGATTTCATAGTTCCTAAATATCTAAATGATTCCACCTCATTATTCCTTTCTCAATCCAATAATATTTCATCTTCCATTGCATATTCCGTTCTCATCATCTCTGTGTTTCTTCTATTTATCTTTAGTCCAACCTCATGTGATATTTCATGCATTCTGGTAAGCAAGCTTTGCAAGTCGTATGGTATTCTGGTAATGAGGACAGCTTGCTTTAGATATAAAATTACACACTTAAATTTGCGACTTTGCACAAAAACACTGCAAGAGAAACTGTTTCTATGGAATGAATGACATCTAGTTCTGTCAAAAGAGATTTCTTGAAGTTTGAACGAAGATGGTTATGGAAGCAAATTATTATTATTATTATTATTATTATTGTTGTTGTTGTTGTTGTTATTATAATTATTATTACAAGAGTTGGAAGATCCAGGCCTACTATGGCTGAGGACTATGAAGCGCGAAATAGTACATGATGAATGGAGAAGCATTGAATTTAAAAGCTCAAGATAGAGAAGCCCTTTGCGTTAATAGGTGTAGGAGGAGATGATGATGATGATGATGATGATGATGATAATAATTATTACTACTAGCTAAGGTACGACCCTAGTTAAAAAGAAGGATGCTATAAGCCCAAGAGCTCCAACGGGGAGAAATAACCCTGTGAGGGAAGGAAGCATGGAAATAAGTAAACTATAAGAGAAGTAATGAACAATTAAAATTAAATATTTTAAGAATAGTAACAGCATTGAAATATATATTTTTCTTATATAAACTATTAAAAATTAAAAAAAATAAACAAGAGGAAGAGAATGAAGATAGACTAGTGTGCTCGAGTGCACCCTCAAGCAAGGGAACTCTATCCCAATATAAGGAGCTTTTCAAACTTTCCTAATTTCTGAAGTTTCAGATAGAATTGTTTCCAAATGATTTGAATATGATGATCAGAACAATTCTCATTAGTTTGATACAGCGTCACTGATGCTTGAGGGTACACTCGGGCACACTGTTCTATCTAGTTTCTCTTCCTCTGGTTTTGTTGAAGTTTTTATAGTTTATATAGGAAATATCCATTTTAATGTTGTTACTATTCTTAGAATATTTAATTTTTCCTAATTTCCTTTCCTCACTGGGGTATTTTCCCTGTTGGGGTCCCTGGGCTTATAGCATCGTGCTTTTCCAAATAGGGTTGTAGCTTAGCATTTAATAATAATAATAATAATAATAATAATAATACTAATGGCTACGCATTGGGATAATTATTTGTTTCTTCCTTGAGAATGACTTAAATTATTGTATATTATCCTTCACTGTAATCAATTTGAGAAGTAAATTGTAATGATAAGAGAAAATACTATTTATGTCATCCGATATATGAATGGATTGTGAGCAGTCAACATCTCCTTAAGTACTGGCAAGAAACAGCTGTTACGGTGTAAAACAATAAGTTTTAGATTAACAATAATAATCCATCATTTTTTTCCATACATATCTATGTAACTTACACATTGTAAATTTAGGTCTAATGTCAATACAG
>NC_090746.1:8627027-8634527 GCF_036898095.1 Palaemon carinicauda
TTTATTTAGTGGAGAAACCGAAAATATTAAAATTGATTTTGAAAAAGCTTGTTTTAACGGAATAAAGGTTTTGTCCCAAAAGTTTTTCTTAATGGTGGTTTCTTCCATTTCTCACAATTGCGCTATTGAAAATTAGTTTAATTGGATTTTAAACAAGAATACCACAACAACAATAAATTTTCTTTAAAAATTTGACATTTTTCTGCCCTTGCCTTTGTGCCAACCCAAGATGTTATTTGCTTTTTCGAAGAAAGGTCAGATGATGATGCCATACCGCAGGAATTTCGAGTTAACATACATAGGAATCGAGATGGGGACAAGGAATAACAGACGAAGAGTTACATGCACATTTCCGATAAGTTTCTGGAATGTCTAAAGCCGTGTAGTTAATTTTTTACCACGAACAAATAACAACGTAGAGGCGTTTCATATTTCGCTTAATAAATCAGGTAATAATGCCCACCCCAATATCTGGAGACTAACTGACGAACTTAAAGATGAAGAACGCTCAGCAACAGTTAAGAGAATTCATTTTGAACGCGGGGACTCACTTCCAGACACGAAAAAGTGCAGAGATTTAAACGCCAGAGTAAAGAACATCGTCTTAAACTACAGCAGTTATGATGATAAAATTAGACATTTACGTTCAACTGCATAAACAAGTTCTGCTCTTATTCGTGTATTTTATGGTTTTTTTTTTTTTAAATACTCAATAAACAAGTTCTGTTCTATCTTAAGTGTTCTTTCTTTTATATATTTCATTAATGTAATTTTAAGTTATATAAAGTTTCAAAAACCATAATAAATGAAAATAAGTGATTTTTTACAGTGGCAATTTTCCCAGTGGCAATATTCCGCACACGATTCATATATATATATATATATATATATATATATATATATATATATATATATATATATATATATATATATATATATATATATATATATATATATATATATATATATATATATATATGTGTGTGTGTGTGTGTGTGTGTGTGTGCATATATATGCATGCTTATGTATAAATATATATATATATAATATATATATATATATATATATATATATATATATATATATTTATATATATATATATATATATAAATACAGTATATGGATCATGGGCACATGGCATTTGTTATAACACCAGGGAATATGTATGGTAGGATTATGATCGAGAAAGAATAATGGATAACAGGAGAAGAGTTGATCAAGTTATTTAAGTTATTTGCTAGTAAAGCTAAAAACTATTTGTTCCATACGTGACCCTAGAAATCTTATGTTAGAATTGATAGGTGGAGGGTTATAATTCTTGGTAGAGATATATGATTGAATGTGATTAGATATATTCATAATGGCAGGGAAGTTTTGTGTTGGGAGTATATAAGCAGGAGAGGTGTGGAGGAGACTACGAGATAAGAGTACATAATGCTCCAAGGCAGTTTGACCTCTTTATGAATAGAAGGGAAAGTATTCATAGAAATTCCCTTGTATCCTACTTTGAGGGAACATTTTGATAACAGTATATGCAAAATCTTTTTCAATTAAACGCTTGCAGACTGAAAGTATGGTTATTTTAAAATTATATATATATATATATATATATATATATATATATATATATATATATATATATATATATATATATATATATATATATATATATATATTCAATTACGCATTAACTGTTAAGATCGCAATGTTAACTCACCCAATTAGTTTCCATGATATATATGCCTTATTTTTTCATAGTATTTTTCTCTTTGTTTTTCATATACATTTGTTCCTTCAACCGCGAATAAATAAGAAATTTGAAAGTTAATGATTAGATGTTTGCAAAATTGGTTAACTAAAAGTAAATATCCCAAAGGTGATGAAATTTATATGAGTTGATATGAGAAGTCCGTCTCAACATGTTATGGTGTGATACTATTGAAATCTGCTGGCTTATTAGCAATGCCCTTTGAAAGATTCATCTAATATTTAGTCAAATTCAGTTGCAGTTTCAGATATATACTATATATATACATACATGCATACATACTTACACACACTCACACATATATATGTATATATATATATATATATATATATATATATATATATATATATATATATATATATATGAATGTATGTATGTATGTATATATGTTTGTGTGTTTATTGTTTGAGTAAACATATAAATATAAACATGACTGACAGTCATATATAAGGTTTGAAGAAAGTTGGGGTCTTCAGATCAGAGAACTGTGTATTATACCTTCTGCTTTTTCGCTGCCGGTAAATCAACCTCAATACATCGTCCTGAAAAATGATGGCTCCCTGCACCCTTGAGGGGGATTACAGGCATCTGAACATGCAGACAGTACCGGATCACTATCCCCTTCATCGCCGACGTTACTTCCTACTTGTACAAAGCGAAGTTATTCTCCACTCTCGATCTCTTGAAATGGTATTATCAAGTGCACACGAACCCAGAAGACATCCCCAAGACCTCCATTACCACCTTCCTTCGGTATTTACGCATTCAGTTACTCCTGTTTTGGCCTTCCTGATGCTGGGGCCACTTTCATGGATGGCATCTTAGGTGACCTCCCCTTCTGTGCACGTTACATGGACGACATACTTGTGTTCTTTTCCTTCATAGAGGAATACCTCCATAACCTACGCATCATTCTCGACTGTTCGCAACAGAACAGCCTTGTAGTCCGATACAAGAAGTGTAATTTTTGGCACCGATGAAGTATCGTTCTTAGGGTACCGCAGCACTCTGGAAGGTGTTCACCCCCTTCCTGAGAAAGTATCAGCTGTTAAGAACTTTTCCATTCCCTTGACCATCAAAGCACTGCCAGAAGTCTTTATCATGATAACCTATTATCACCGGTTCTTGCCAGCCACCACTGCCATTGTTGACCCCCTATAAGCTTCCTTCAACGGCAAGCCAAAAGACTTTTAGAGGGATTCCCTTCAGGAAATGGCCTTTTGCGACACAAAACATACCCTTTCAACCACTGCTGCTCTCACCACTCCCATGTCACATGGTGCTCTCCTTCTCTCCACAGATGCCAGTGATGTCGCTATTGGTGCAGCACTCAAGCAAGTGGTCTGCGGTTGGACCCACCCATCAGCCTTCTTAAGCAGAAAAATGTCCAAGGCGGAATAAGGCTACTCTACCTTCGACTGCAAATTACTGGCAGTACATTTGGCTGTCTGTCACTTTCGCCACTTCTTAGAGGGTATGCCATTAATCATTCGCATGGAACTGATGCCTCTAGTGCACATCTTCACCCATCAGTCTGACCCCTGGTCCGCTTGTCAATGCTGACATCTCTGCACCATGGCTGAATACAACTGCACCCTTCAACATGTCCCCGGGTAAATGAATCCCGTTGCCAATGCCCTGTTAAGAAATACATTAGCTACCATTCACCTGGGTTTGGATTACATTGCGTCGACAGAAGCTTAACAATATGATCCAGAGTACCGAGCATGCAGGACATCCTGCACATCCCTCTGTTGGGAAGACATCGCCTTCGACGATTCCAATGCCACCCTCCTCTGTGACGTCAGTACTGGTAGGCTGCATCCGTGGATACCTGCTCCCATGCGCCAACAGATGTTTGATTTCATCCATAGCCTCTCATATCCCTCATGCCGATCTACTGCAGAGCTACTGAAGATGAAGTTCATTTGGCACAACATTACTATGGATGCTAAGGATTGGGTCCGCACCTGTACTTCATGTTACGCTTCAAAAGTACATCGGTACTAGGATTCAGGACTGGGCACCTATCCTCAACCTCAGCGTTGCTTTTACCCACATTCACGTTGATATAGAAGATCCCCTACCCCCATCACAAGGACATTGTTACCTGTTTACTGTCATTGACTACTACACTTGGCCTGAAGCCATCCCCATGCAAACTGCCACATCCACCTTATGTACATCCACTTTACTCTCAGGGTGGGTAGCAAGATTTGGTATCCCTGAGCACGTTACTTTTGACAGCGGTACCACTTTCACATCTCAGTTGTGGACATCATTAGCAAATCTCCTGTCCATCACCTTACATCAGACAGGTGCCTGCAACCCTGCAGCGAATGTAAAGGTTGAATATTTTCATCGGACCCTGAATGCAGCTTCGATATTCTGGTGCACTGACTCCAACTGGTTTACTTAGCTTCCCTGAGTCCTCCTAGGACTAGGGACCACACCTAAAGATGCGCTGGATATCTCGTCAGCTGAAATGGTGTATGGTGTCATGTTTGTTTTAACTGCAAACTAATCTGACAATCTCCAGCGCCTATGTCATGTAGGAAAATTTAATCCATCCTGCCAGACTTACAAGCCCTGCAGTGAAACAACACATACCGACATATTTACGCATGGCAACACATGTTTACCTGTGCAACGACACTAGCAAGCCACCACTATCACCTCCTTACATAGGCCCTTTCCCCGTGACCTGCCACATACCAAAGGCTTTCTTAATTAATATTTGTGGCAAAGAAGACTGGACATTCCTTGATCACTTAAACCTGCGTATCTCCTGCAAGTTGCCCCGCCTACTTAGTGCCTCTCAAGAGCAGGACACCCTATTTCACATGTATTACTTTGTTAGGGGGTTGTGAGCCATGTATTGGACGTGTTTCATATATGTGTAACGGTATTACTTTATTTTATATTTTTCACCCTTCCCTGAACTAATAATAAATCTGTTTATGTTTGCTATAGCATGTTTTGTACTGCTAGAATTTTGTGTCATTCTCGCTCTCAGTTATCTGTATATAAGCTAGTTGTCTCGTTCAATAAATTCAGTTGCATTCACCTCACCTCACAAGGAAGCACAAAACTTTGGGAAGGATATGGAAAATATAACTTTTACAGTAAGAATATGAAATGGTCAGAAATAAATGAAGAACTGAATAAAGAATGGAAAAATGTATTTATAAGTGATAATATACAGGTAAATACGGATATACTGTACAAAATACTGGAGAAAATTGTTGAAAAATATGTACCGAAAAAAAACAATAAACAAAAGACGTGCATACCAAGAGACAGAAGGATCTTATTTCAGAAAATTAAAAAGTGGAAGAAAAATCTTGCAAAAGAAAACAATGTGTGGAAAATGAGGGAAATAAAATGTAAGATAGAAAATGCAGAACAAAAGATTATACAGTCGAAAGAAAATGAAAAAAGGGACTTAGAAGAAAGGACACTTCAAAATATAAAAAGAAACCCCAAAGTACTTTACTCCTATGCAAAAAAGATGAATAAAAGGAGAATAGAAATAGGCCCTCTAAGAATTGAAGGACGGCTAACGAATGAAAAAAAGGAAATATGCAACATATTAGCAGAAAAATATAAGAGTGAGTTCACGCCAAGAATTGCGAATGAGAATAATGAAACAGAAATGAGAGAAGAAAATGTTGAATATCTAACGGATATAGATATTAATGAAGCAGATATTGTCACGGCTATAAACGAAATTAAAAATGGATCGGCAGCCGGACCAGATGGAGTTCCAGCGATTTTGTTAAAAAAAACTGCAAACACTGTCGCGAAGCTGCTTGCAATACTGCTAAGACAGAGTGTAGATATGAGCGAGATATATGTTAAACATAAATTAGCTTATATAACCCCTATCTTCAAAAGTGGATCAAGACTAGAGGCAAGCAATTATAGACCTGTTAGTCTAACATCACATATTATGAAAGTGTATGAGAGGGTAATAAAAAAGAAAATAATGAACCATTTGGTCAAAAATAATTTGTTTAATATGGGTCAACACTGTTTCGTACCTGGAAAAAGTACACAGACCCAACTGATAGCACACTATGAAAACATATACAATAATATGATAAATGAAAAAGACACAGATGTGATCTATCTAGATTTTGCAAAAGCCTTTGACAAGGTAGACCATAACATATTGGAGAAAAAAATGAGAAAGCATAATATTGTGGGAAAGATAGGAAAATGGGTAAAAGAATTCCTGCAAAACAGAAAACAGATAGTGGTTGCAAATGACGAGAAATCAGATGAAGCCCAGGTAATATCTGGTGTGCCCCAAGGTACGGTATTAGCTGCACTGCTATTTGTTATTATGATCTCAGACATAGACTGTGATGTTGAAAACTCCGTAGTGAGAAGTTTCGCCGATGACACAAGAATAAGTAGAGAAATTACTTGTGATGAAGATAGGAATTCACTACAAAGAGATCTAAACAAAATATATGAATGGGCGGAGATAAATAGGATGGTATTTAACTCCGATAAATTCGAATCAATAAATTATGGAAACAGAGAAGGAATGGTGTATGCATACAAGGGACCTAATAATGAGACAATCACAAACAAGGAAGCAATTAAAGACCTTGGTGTAATTTTGAATAGGAATATGTTATGCAACGACCAAATAGCAACACTGTTGGCTAAATGTAAAGCAAAAATGGGAATGTTATTCAGACACTTTAAAACAAGAAAAGCTGAACACATGATTATGCTTTACAAAACTTATGTGCGTAGTACACTCGAGTACTGCAATGTGATATGGTACCCACACTACCAAAAGGATATTGCGCAAATAGAGAGTGTACAAAGGTCCTATACTGCTAGAATAGAAGAAGTTAAGGACCTTGACTACTGGGAAAGACTGCAATTTTTAAAACTATACAGTCTAGAAAGGAGAAGAGAACGCTACATGATAATACAAGCATGGAAGCAAATAGAAGGAATTGCTGAAAACATCATGGAGCTTAAAGTATCAGAAAGAGCAAGCCGAGGTAGATTAATAGTGCCAAAAAGCATTCCAGGTAAACTGAGAAAGGCGCACAGGACATTAATCCACTACGCACCAGCATCGATAATGCAGCGACTATTTAATGTGCTGCCAGCTCATCTAAGAAACATATCAGGAGTGAGCGTAGATGTGTTTAAAAATCAGCTCGATAAATACCTAAGATGATCCCAGACCATCCAAGACTGGAAGATGCAAAATACACCGGAAGATGTATTAGCAACTCTCTGGTGGATATACGAGGTGCCTCACACTGAGGGACCTGGGGGAACCCAAACAAAAGATAAGGCAATAAGGTAAGGTATCCCAACAGGCACCTTGCACAGTATCTTGAATAAGTTGATAAAGTGTCAAGAGTTGCAGACCTTGGCTAACAAAAGCAGAAGCTACTGATGTTGTTCTACCACTGACATGATGGCTAAGGTGATATTTACACGATAAATGTAGGAAAGCAGCAAAGGCCTGTGCAAATCTTTATCATAAGAGAACCAGCTTATCTATACCATCTCTTATCCAGAGGTAAATTGTCTTCATACACACATTGAATTAGTTTGACAACCTGCATCTCCTGAATAATTTGATAGTGTCCAGAATTACAGTTCTTGGCTAACAATATCAGTGAAAATTTTTTTTACAGTAAAGGAAGTTAGAAAAGCTGGTCATATACCCATACAGTTCACTTCATGGAGGA
>NC_090746.1:8639527-8677027 GCF_036898095.1 Palaemon carinicauda
TCCATAATATCATTTGAAGTACCATTGAATATTCAATTTGTTTTTGTATATTACATTTTTGTATTCAATCTGTGATTAATGTAGTAGATGGTCTTACAACTCTGAGGGGGCCTTACGGATTAAAAGGCTTAAAACCGGAAAAAAAAGTTTGATGCAATACAGGGTTCTTCCACGAGCCTTCTACCGTTCCATTGAGATACTACCGCTAGAGAGTTGTTGGATCTTTTACTGGCCAGACAATGCTACATTGAATCCCTCTCTCTCTCTCTCTCTGATTACGGCTCATTTTTCTTTGCCTACACAAATACCGAATAGTGTGGCCTATTTGTTTCACATACTCCTCTGTCTTCATACACCTAATAACACTGAGATTACCAAACAATTCTTCTTCACTGAAAAGGTTAACCTACTGCACTGTTATTGTTCAGAGGTCACTTTCCTCTTGGTAAGGGTAGGAGAGACTCTTTTGCTATGGTAAGCAGCTCTTCTAGGAGAAGGACACTACAAAATCAAAGCATTGTTCTCTAGTCTTAGGTAGTGCCATACCCTCTGTACCATGGTCTTCCACTTGTCTTGGGTTAGAGTTCTCTTGCTTTTTTATCCTGTTTCTCTTCCTCATGTTTTTATTAAGTTTTTATTATTTCTATATAATAGATCTTATTTAATGGTGTTAATAATCTTGAAATATTTTATTTTGATTGTTATTACTTCTCTTGTAGTTTATTTATTTCCTTGTTTCCTTTATTCACTGGGCTATTTTTCCCTGTTGGAGCCCTTGGGCTTATAGCGTCATGCTTTTCCAACTAGGGTTGTACCTTAGCTAGTGATAATATTAATATTACGTTTATGTGATAACTCTCCGGCATGGCGAAAATAATTTTCGTACTAGAATAACGTATTTAAAGTAACCTAACGTTATTTAATATAACCTAACCTAACCTAACCTAACCTAACTTAACTTCCATCACTCCATTGACTACTTATCGTTGGTTAATGTTCTTTATTAGTTTTCCTAGATATGGTAGTCCACACAAAGAATTTCTGAAATAAGAAAAAATTCTCCCATTTTTTGGAGAAAATTTCTTATACTATTATCAGAACGAACTGTATAAAGCTCAAAAGTAAATTTATTAACCTAATTTATCTATAAAGGTATTAATCAGCACTACAATCTCACCATGCATACCCTGTAACAGGATCTGAACAGAGTACGTCATTCACTTTACTACCTAGAGAAGTATTTGTCCTAGGAAACTTAGTTATTAGATTTAATTAGATATTCCTGAAAACATTGAGAAAGTAAAGAGATCATTAATCATGAATTTTATAAATATGGATTAAGAAGTCACAACACCAACAGTCCTGCAAATATTTACAATTTTGATTTCAAAAAATTACAGCAAAACCAAAACGAAAAACAAATAAGCCATGAATCAGATGATCATCTGTATGTTACATAAGAAGACAAATGTGTAATAAAATCTGTTCAACCTAACAAACAATAACTGTTCTTTCTTGCTTAAGGTCACAAGCTTGCGTTCTTGTCATCCACCTCTGATTTTAGTACTCACTTTTGCGCTAATAAAAACGTTTCACTGTACATAAAACTGATGTAACATTAGCTTGTAGCATTCTGGTTGTAGTTTAATAATAATAATGATGATGATAATAATAATAATAATAATAATAATAAAGAAATTAAATAATAATAAATGATAATAATAAATAATGAGAGTAAATAATAATAACATTAAGAAGAAGAAGAATGAGACAAAATGTATTGTCAAAATAATGACAAGAATTAATCTATTTTAGAGATGGAGAAAGACAAAAAAGTCAAAGCCATTGGAACTAATTCATGTAAATTCTATAAGGAATATCTTTACTTTGAAAAAATAATTCCTATTTAAGGTATAAAAATATTTGAAAACACGCATTGTTGTTACAAAGAGCAATTCACTAATAAAAATAAAAGGCAATTTAATTTATAGTTCGTGTGACATCTTTTTGTACCAGAAGAAAACTCTTGTTTTTAAAGTGAAGGAAATATCCACGTAATTTGAGACGTGGTCAGAAATTGAAGAGTTTAAAGCAATGAAGTTAAAATGGATATAATGTAAAGTGAACTTGTGTGGGCAATATTACCTCAGAGGGATGCATCAAAGGAAATAATCTTTCCCAGACAAAACATGTCACTCATAATTCACACATAAGGAGAATGTTCTTTCCCTCTTAATAGAATAATTAAGAGAAGCACAATAACAGACATGGCATTCATAAGATAAAAATCCTCTTAGCCACTCTCACATCGTCCAAGATTTCAAGAAATATGTAGTAAGCAGTGGTTAATGCAAAGGAGATTACATGCTTTTAGGAGTCGCCTAGTCTCGTAATTTCATTACGCATCAGACCGGAAGAAGTCAGGATAAGCGTCTATATTTGACTTGGGTGAGAAGACTATTACAGTCTGTCACTCATCATTTAGGATATTGCCAGTTGCAAAGAGAATTGAGTTATTCGCCACACCATTTAGCATAATTCCCTCTGCATATATTAAGCTCCAATCAGCGCTCTTCTTAACCTAATTGTACTCTCTCCCATTTCTTCCTCGGCCTGTCTGGTCATATTGCTGTAAACAGACGCTATCACACACACACACACACACACACACACACACACACTAGTTTTGTGGACGTCTCTTGCCTGGGACAGTAAGGGTTAAAGTATGAAATCTTCTCAGATGGTGATGAGAGCATTATAGTTATATTTATGTCAAATTAATTATTTTTTTTTAAAGAGATTATTTATCGACAATCAAAATTCAACCGAGTTGATTATTGTCAAAGTGACTTGTAAATTTTGGACTTTGAATTTAAGTGCATTTATAAAACCACAAATAACTCTGCCTGCATTTTCTCTTTATTTACATTCATATGTATATCCTATTCAGTATATCTCGTGAAACATAGATGTTTTCCTCTACAGCATCTTGGTCTGAAGGAGGAACCTCCTATTTTTGGAATAGTTAAGGAAAATTATATGACAATTGTTACCATTTTTCTTGATAGTGCAGTGTTCAAAGTACTTAACTGAGCCACGAAACAATCACAAAACTACAAACAATGATACATCTCTGGCCGAACAGATAGAATTTGCTCTTTCCTGGTATTATGGTCTTAAATCTTTATTATTTTAGCTTGGGTGCTCATCCAGTTGGTTACTGTCAGTGTTGTCCATGGTAGCTTTTGTGAGTAACCATTTTTAAAAAGGGGACAACTTCCTATAGCTCCATCAATATACTTGAAAATCAAATATTGAAGATGTCCTCCACTAAAGTTAGTAATGAAGTGGAAAACACCAGAAACCAAATCACATATTAAGATGAGCTTCACTGATGTGAGTAATGAAGTGGAAAACACCAGAAACCAAATCACATATTAAGATGCGCTTCACTGATGTGAGTAATGAAGTGGAAAACACCAGAAACCAAATCACATATTAAGATGCGCTTCATTGATGTGAGTAATGAAGTGGAAAACACCAGAAACCAAATCACATATTAAGATGCGCTTCACTGATGTGAGTAATGAAGTGGAAAACACCAGAAACCAAATCACATATTAAGATGCGCTTCACTGATGTGAGTAATGAAGTGGAAAACACCAGAAACCAAATCACATATTAAGATGCGCTTCACTGATGTGAGTAATGAAGTGGAAAACACCAGAAACCAAATCACATATTAAGATGCGCTTCACTGATGTGAGTAATGAAGTGGAAAACACCAGAAACCAAATCACATATTAAGATGCGCTTCACTGATGTGAGTAATGAAGTGGAAAACACCAGAAACCAAATCACATATTAAGATGCGCTTCACTGATGTGAGTAATGAAGTGGAAAACACCAGAAACCAAATCACATATTAAGATGCGCTTCACTGATGTGAGTAATGAAGTGGAAAACACCAGAAACCAAATCACATATTAAGATGCGCTTCACTGATGTGAGTAATGAAGTGGAAAACACCAGAAACCAAATCACATATTAAGATGCGCTTCACTGATGTGAGTAATGAAGTGGAAAACACCAGAAACCAAATCACATATTAAGATGCGCTTCACTGATGTGAGTAATGAAGTGGAAAACACCAGAAACCAAATCACATATTAAGATGCGCTTCACTGATGTAAGTAATGAAGTGGAAAACACCAGAAACAAAATTGGTCGATTTAGGGGTTTTGAATGCCTTTGAAATACTAGGGCCTGTTTATTCCAGTATGCAAATCATACCATAGATTTATTTTTGCTATAGAACATTGGTTCTAATTATACTGCACTGCCACTGTAATTTTATTCTGTTTTGTGCTCGGAAGTGTTATTGGGTCTGTTTTAATATATCATGATTTTAACTGTTAATCAAATTGGGAGAGGTTCCTGCTTTTCCAACGAGGGTTGTAACTTAACTAATAATAATAATAATAATAATAATAATAATAATAATAATAATAACAATAACAATAATAATATTCTATATTCTTTATTCTATTCTATCTAATTTCTCTTCCTCTTGTTATTTTTATAGTTTATATATGAAAGATCAATTTTAATGTTATTACTGTTCTTAAAACATTTTATATTGTTCATTACTTCTCTTGTGGTTTATTTCCTTATTTCCTTTCCTCAATGGGGTAATTTTCCCTGTTTGAGACCTGGGACTTATAGCGTCCTGCTTTTCGAACTAAGGTTGTAGCTTAGCTAGTAATTACGCCACAGTCGGAATATCTAGGAATATTCCCGATTCCAACCAATTCCGTTGAAATGGAATGTGGTGGAAAGTTACAGAACACCTTTTAGGGCTGATTCGCATTGGACGTGTTTAGAATTTCAATTGGTTCATCAACGAATGGGGATAACGTTAAAATCTTATATAACTGCCCTTAAACTGTTTCTTAATATTATTATCTGAGCAATTAAGAAAACAAGGTGTAGATTCACTCATTAAGTTTAAAACATATGTGCTGTTAAGGACATAATCCCTTTGGATCCATATACTATTACTTTTTTTTTTTTTTTTTTTTTTTTTTTTTTTTTTTTTTTGATTTAACTGGATTTCATACCTTGACAACACACCGCTTTGAATAACAATGAAGGTTAACCCTACTCAACATTTATCCCTACTACTGAATCTAACTTTCTGGGCATGATTGGCGAGGTAGAAATTATATTTCCTTTACCCTCCAACAGCAAATTACATTCCATTTTCGTCTTTTGGTCCTTTTCTTCAATACATTTTGGAATCCCTTGGGATAAGGCTAAGACACTCTGATCGGCTTTTCTTGAATTTCAATCTTGGACGACCAAGCCAATTTCTACTTTCGATACCTCCTCTTATTATGATATTCAATTAAATGTACTTTTATGTAAGGGTTATTTAGCTTTTTTTGGTCTTATAAAGAATACGAAGAAATACTCAGGTCTGATGTATATTTTATTCATACGCAAAACCTTCTTATCAGCCAATGTCGAAGGCGCTATAAAGCTTTCGTTGAACACCTTAAAAAAAAAAAAAAACCTTATGAATATTGATGAATGTCAGAGGTAAGAAACAGTGACATTGCCCTATCAAACAAGACAGTGCCCTAGAGACTGACCATATATACATATGATCAGCGCCCAAGTCCCCTCTCCACGCAAGCTAGGACCAGGGAAGGTAAGGCAATGGCTGCTGATGACTCAGCAGGTAGACCTATAGGCCCCCAAAACCAACCATCTTTAGCTTACAAGGATGGTGAGGTTGTAGACACTACAAGAAATTACCGAGCTTGAGCGAGACTCGAACCCCAGTCTGGCGATCACCAGGCAGGGGCGGTTCCAATAAGCCACCACAACACTTACACATAATTATTTATTCACGTCTAAGTCTTAAAAAATGATTTATAGTCTCCAACAGAAAATAATGGAGCTATTATCTATCTATCTGTCTGTTATTATTATTATTATTATTATTATTATTATTACTTGCTAAGCTACAACCCTAGTTGATAAGCATATTGCTAAAGCTAAGGGCTTCAACAGGGAAAAATAGCCCCGTGAGGAAAAGTAACAAGGAAATAAATAAACTATAAGAGAAGTAATAACAATCAAAATCAAATTATTTAATATCATTAACAACATTGAATTATATCTATCATATATAAACTATAAAAACTTCATGAAAACACGAGGAAGAGAAACAAGATAGAAATAGCGCGTCCGAATGTACCCTCAAGCAAGAGAACCTCTCCTTGTATTTTTCTGCCTTTCCTTAAATTACCTGCAGGCATTGTCTGTACACTAACCAGAGGGAATGTGTACTTAAATCCAATTGGTATTGATGGTATGATAGTTTCCTGATAGTGCTATTGAGAGGATCCACTTGAAGTAATTTGATTGTCAATGAATTGATATACTACGAGAGTTAGTACAGATGACTTTCTATAACTTCCTATTTATCTATGTAAGGACAATGAATCAACTAAATGAAATTTGATTTTTTTCCTGTATGTAAGAATGAAGAAAGCTTAAAATCTAGATAGAATGAACAGAAATTAATCATACAGTAAAAATATGAAAGATATGGAAAACCTGCTTTACATATATTATTATTATTATTACTAGCCAAGCTACAACACCAGTTGGAAAAGCAAGATGCTATAAGCCCAAGGGCTCCAATAGGGAAAAATAGCCCAGTGAGGAAAGGAAATAAAATAAACAAGAATAAAAGAAAAGTAAATGATATTGATAAAAACGATAAATAATCCGATCTATGCCAAGGCTATATGAAAAGTCAATAGTTCCTAAAAAATATCTCTCAGAATATTGCCTTTGCAATTGTAATAAACTAATTAGAGAAAATGTATTAATCAACTGAGGTGTTGTTATTTAGAGAAGTGCTCCCGGGGACTAAATATCTTTGAAGGTCAGAATGTTGCCTTTGCAATTGTAATAAACTAATTAGAGAAAATGTATTAATCAACTAAAGTGTTGTTATTTAGAGAAGTGCTCCCGGGGACTAAATATCTTTGAAGGTCAGAATGTTGCCTTTGAAATTGTAATAAACTAATTAGAGAAAATGGATTGATCAACTGAAGTGTTGTTATTTAGAGAAGTGCTCCCGGGGACTAAATATCTTTGAAGGTCAGAATGTTGCCTTTGAAATTGTAATAAACTAATTGGAGAAAATGTATTAATCAACTGAAGTGTTGTTATTTAGAGAAGTGCTCCCGGGGACTAAATATCTTTGAAGGTCAGAATGTTGCCTTTGAAATTGTGATAAACTAATTAGAGAAAATGTATTAATCAACTGAAGTGTTGTTATTTAGAGAAGTGCTCCCGGGGACTAAATATCTTTGTAGGTCAGAATATTGCCTTTGAAATTGTAATAAACTAATTAGAGAAAATGTATTAATCAACTGAAGTGTTGTTATTTAGAGAAGTGCTCCCGGGGACTAAATATCTTTGTAGGTCAGAATGTTGCCTTTGAAATTGTAATAAACTAATTAGAGAAAATGTATTAATCAACTGAAGTCTTGTTATTTAGAGAAGTGCTCTCGGGGACTAAATATCTTTGTAGGTCAGAATGTTGCCTTTGAAATTGTAATAAACTAATTAGAGAAAATGGATTGATCAACTGAAGTGTTGTTATTTAGAGAAGTGCTCCCGGGGACTAAATATCTTTGTAGGTCAGAATGTTGCCTTTGAAATTGTAATAAACTGATTAGAGAAAATGGATTGATCAACTGAAGTGTTGTTATTTAGAGAAGTGCTCCCGGGGACTAAATATCTTTGTAGGTCAGAATGTTGCCTTTGAAATTGTAATAAACTAATTAGAGAAAATGGATTGATCAACTGAAGTGTTGTTATTTAGAGAAGTGCTCCCGGGGACTAAATATCTTTGTAGGTCAGAATGTTGCCTTTGAAATTGTAATAAACTAATTAGAGAAAATGTATTAATCAACTGGAGTGTTGTTATTTAGAGAAGTGCTCCCGGGGACTAAATATCTTTGTAGGTCAGAATGTTGCCTTTGAAATTGTAATCAAGTAATTAGAGAAAATGTATTAATCAACCGCAGTCTTGTTATTTAGAGAAGTGCTCCCGGGGACTAAATATCTTTGTAGGTCAGAATGTTGCCTTTGAAATTGTAATCAAGTAATTAGAGAAAATGTATTAATCAACTGAAGTGTTGTTATTTAGAGAAGTGCTCCCGGGGACTAAATATCTTTGTAGGTCAGAATGTTGCCTTTGAAATTGTAATCAAGTAATTAGAGAAAATGTATTGATCAACTGAAGTGTTGTTATTTAGAGAAGTGCTTCCGGGGACTAAATATCTTTGTAGGTCAGAATGTTGCCTTTGAAATTGTAATCAAGTAATTAGAGAAAATGTATTGATCAACTGAAGTGTTGTTATTTAGAGAAGTGCTCCCGGGGACTAAATATCTTTGTAGGTCAGAATGTTGCCTTTGAAATTGTAATCAAGTAATAGGAGAAAATGTATTGATCAACTGAAGTGTTGGTATTTAGAGAAGTGCTCCCGGGGACTAAATATCTTTGTAGGTCAGAATGTTGCCTTTGAAATTGTAATCAAGTAATAGGAGAAAATGTATTAATCAACTGAAGTGTTGGTATTTAGAGAAGTGCTCCCGGGGACTAAATATCTTTGTAGGTCAGAATGTTGCCTTTGAAATTGTAATCAAGTAATAGGAGAAAATGTATTGATCAACTGAAGTGTTGGTATTTAGAGAAGTGCTCCCGGGGACTAAATATCTTTGTAGGTCAGAATGTTGCCTTTGAAATTGTAATCAAGTAATTAGAGAAAATGTATTGATCAACTGCAGTGTTGTTATTTAGAGAAGTGCTCCCGGGGACTAAATATCTTTGTAGGTCAGAATGTTGCCTTTGAAATTGTAATCAAGTAATTAGAGAAAATGTATTAAGCAACCGCAGTGTTGTTATTTAGAGAAGTGCTCCTGGGGACTAAATATCTTTGTAGGTCAGAATGTTGCCTTTGAAATTGTAATCAAGTAATTAGAGAAAATGTATTAAGCAACCGCAGTGTTGTTATTTAGAGAAGTGCTCCCGGGGACTAAATATCTTTGTAGGTCAGAAGGTTGCCTTTGAAATTGTAATCAAGTAATTAGAGAAAATGTATTAATCAACCGCAGTGTTGTTATTTAGAGAAGTGCTCCCGGGGACTAAATATCTTTATAGGTCAGAATGTTGCCTTTGAAATTGTAATCAAGTAATTAGAGAAAATGTATTAATCAACCGCAGTCTTGTTATTTAGAGAATTGCTCCCGAGGACTAAATATCTTTGAGGGTCAGAAGGTTGCCTTTGAAATTATAATCAAGTAATTAGAGAAAATGTATTAATCAACCGCAGTCTTGTTATTTAGAGAATTGCTCCCGGGGACTAAATATCTTTGAGGGTCAGAAGGTTGCCTTTGAAATTATAATCAAGTAATTAGAGAAAATGTATTAATCAACCGCAGTCTTGTTATTTAGAGAAGTGCTCCCGGGGACTAAATATCTTTGAGGGTCAGAAGGTTGCCTTTGAAATTGTAATCAAGTAATAAGAGAAAATGTATTAATCAACCGAAGTGTTGTTATTTAGAGAAGTGCTCCCGGGGACTAAATATCTTTGTAGGTCAGAAGGTTGCCTTTGAAATTGTAATCAAGTAATTAGAGAAAATGTATTAATCAACCGAAGTGTTGTTATTTAGAGAAGTGCTCCCGGGGACTAAATATCTTTGTAGGTCAGAAGGTTGCCTTTGAAATTGTAATCAAGTAATTAGAGAAAATGTATTAATACACTGAAGTGTTGTTATTTAGAGAAGTGCTCCCGGGGACTAAATATCTTTGAAGGTCAGAAGGTTGCCTTTGAAATTGTAATCAAGTAATTAGAGAAAATGTATTAATACACTGAAGTGTTGTTATTTACAGAAGTGCTCCCGGGGACTAAATATCTTTGAAGGTCAGAATGTTGCCTTTGAAATTGTAATCAAGTAATTAGAGAAAATGTATTAATACACTGAAGTGTTGTTATTTACAGAAGTGCTCCCGGGGACTAAATATCTTTGTAGGTCAGAATGTTGCCTTTGAAATTGTAATCAAGTAATTAGAGAAAATGGATTGATCAACTGAAGTGTTGTTATTTAGAGAAGTGCTCCCGGGGACTAAATATCTTTGTAGGTCAGAATGTTGCCTTTGAAATTGTAATCAAGTGATTAGAGAAAATGCATTGATCAACCGAAGTGTTGTTATTTAGAGAAGTGCTCCCGGGGACTAAATATCTTTGTAGGTCAGAATGTTGCCTTTGAAATTGTAATCAAGTGATTAGAGAAAATGTATTGATCACCCGAAGTGTTGTTATTTAGAGAAGTGCTCCCGGGGACTAAATATCTTTGTAGGTCAGAATGTTGCCTTTGAAATTGTAATCAAGTGATTAGAGAAAATGTATTGATCACCCGAAGTGTTGTTATTTAGAGAAGTGCTCCCGGGGACTAAATATCTTTGTAGGTCAGAATGTTGCCTTTGAAATTGTAATCAAGTGATTAGAGAAAATGTATTGATCACCCGAAGTGTTGTTATTTAGAGAAGTGCTCCCGGGGACTAAATATCTTTGTAGGTCAGAATGTTGCCTTTGAAATTGTAATCAAGTACTTAGAGAAAATGTATTGATCAACCGCAGTGTTGTTATTTAGAGAAGTGCTCCCGGGGACTAAATATCTTTGTAGGTCAGAATGTTGCCTTTGAAATTGTAATCAAGTAATTAGAGAAAATGTATTGATCAACCGCAGTGTTGTTATTTAGAGAAGTGCTCCCGGGGACTAAATATCTTTGTAGGTCAGAATGTTGCCTTTGAAATTGTAATCAAGTAATTAGAAAAAATGTATTGATCAACCGCAGTCTTGTTATTTAGAGAAGTGCTCCCGGGGACTAAATATCTTTGTAGGTCAGAATGTTGCCTTTAAAATTGTTATCAAGTAATTAGAGAAAATGTATTGATCAACCGCAGTCTTGTTATTTAGAGAAGTGCTCCCGGGGACTAAATATCTTTGTAGGTCAGAATGTTGCCTTTGAAATTGTAATCAAGTAATTAGAGAAAATGTATTGATCAACCGCAGTCTTGTTATTTAGAGAAGTGCTCCCGGGGACTAAATATCTTTGTAGGTCAGAAGGTTGCCTTTGAAATTGTAATCAAGTAATTAGAGAAAATGTATTGATCAACCGCAGTCTTGTTATTTAGAGAAGTGCTCCCGGGGACTAAATATCTTTGTAGGTAAGAATGTTGCCTTTGAAATTGTAATCAAGTAATTAGAGAAAATGTATTAATCAACCGCAGTGTTGTTATTTAGAGAAGTGCTCCCGGGGACTAAATATCTTTGTAGGTAAGAATGTTGCCTTTGAAATTGTAATCAAGTAATTAGAGAAAATGTATTAATCAACCGCAGTGTTGTTATTTAGAGAAGTGCTTCCGGGGACTAAATATCTTTGTAGGTCAGAAGGTTGCCTTTGAAATTGTAATCAAGTAATTAGAGAAAATGTATTAATCAACTGAAGTGTTGTCAGAAGGTTGCCTTTGAAATTGCAGTCAAGTAATTAGAGAAAATGTATTAATGAACTGAAGTGTTGTTATTTAGAGAAGTGCTCCCGGGGACTAAATATCTTTGTAGGTCAGAATGTTGCCTTTGAAATTGTAATCAAGTAATTAGAGGAAATGTATTAATCAACTGAAGTGTTATTATTTAGAGAAGTGCTCCCGGGGACTAAATATCTTTGTAGGTCAGAATGTTGCCTTTAGAATTGTAATCAAGTAATTAGAGAAAATGTATTAATCAACTGAAGTGTTGTTATTTAGAGAAGTGCTCCCGGGGACTAAATATTTTTGTAGGTCAGAATGTTGCCTTTGAAATTGTAATCAAGTAATTAGAGAAAATGTATTAATCAACTGAAGTCTTCTTATTTAGAGAAGTGCTCCCGGGGACTAAATATTTTTGTAGGTCAGAATGTTACCTTTGAAATTGTAATACACTAATTAGAGAAAATGTATTGATCAACTGCAGTGTTGTTATTTAGAGAAGTGCTCCCGGGGACTAAATATCTTTGTAGGTCAGAATGTTGCCTTTGAAATTGTAATCAAGTAATTAGAGAAAATGTATTAAGCAACCGCAGTGTTGTTATTTAGAGAAGTGCTCCCGGGGACTAAATATCTTTGTAGGTCAGAAGGTTGCCTTTGAAATTGTAATCAAGTAATTAGAGAAAATGTATTAAGCAACCGCAGTGTTGTTATTTAGAGAAGTGCTCCCGGGGACTAAATATCTTTGTAGGTCAGAATGTTGCCTTTGAAATTGTAATCAAGTAATTAGAGAAAATGTATCAAGCAACCGCAGTGTTGTTATTTAGAGAAGTGCTCCCGGGGACTAAATATCTTTGTAGGTCAGAATGTTGCCTTTGAAATTGTAATCAAGTAATTAGAGAAAATGTATTAATCAACCGCAGTGTTGTTATTTAGAGAAGTGCTCCCGGGGACTAAATATCTTTGTGGGTCAGAATGTTGCCTTTGAAATTGTAATCAAGTAATTAGAGAAAATGTATTAATCAACCGCAGTCTTGTTATTTAGAGAATTGCTCCCGGGGACTAAATATATTTGAGGGTCAGAAGGTTGCCTTTGAAATTGTAATCAAGTAATTAGAGAAAATGTATTAATCAACCGCAGTCTTGTTATTTAGAGAATTGCTCCCGGGGACTAAATATCTTTGTGGGTCAGAAGGTTGCCTTTGAAATTGTAATCAAGTAATTAGAGAAAATGTATTAATCAACCGAAGTGTTGTTATTTAGAGAATTGCTCCCGGGGACTAAATATCTTTGTAGGTCAGAAGGTTGCCTTTGAAATTGTAATCAAGTAATTAGAGAAAATGTATTAATACACTGAATTGTTGTTATTTAGAGAAGTGCTCCCGGGGACTAAATATCTTTGTAGGTCAGAAGGTTGCCTTTGAAATTGTAATCAAGTAATTAGAGAAAATGTATTAATACACTGAAGTGTTGTTATTTAGAGAAGTGCTCCCGGGGACTAAATATCTTTGTAGGTCAGAAGGTTGCCTTTGAAATTGTAATCAAGTAATTAGAGAAAATGTATTAATACACTGAAGTGTTGTTATTTAGAGAAGTGCTCCCGGGGACTAAATATCTTTGTAGGTCAGAATGTTGCCTTTGAAATTGTAATCAAGTAATTAGAGAAAATGGATTGATCAACTGAAGTGTTGTTATTTAGAGAAGTGCTCCCGGGGACTAAATATCTTTGTAGGTCAGAATGTTGCCTTTGAAATTGTAATCAAGTAATTAGAGAAAATGTATTAATCAACTTAAGTGTTATTTAGAGAAGTGCTCCCGGGGACTAAATATCTTTGAAGGTCAGAATGTTGCCTTTGAAATTGTAATCAAGTGATTAGAGAAAATGCATTGATCAACTGAAGTGTTGTTATTTAGAGAAGTGCTCCCGGGGACTAAATATCTTTGTAGGTCAGAATGTTGCCTTTGAAATTGTAATCAAGTGATTAGAGAAAATGCATTGATCAACTGAAGTGTTGTTATTTAGAGAAGTGCTCCCGGGGACTAAATATCTTTGTAGGTCAGAATGTTGCCTTTGAAATTGTAATCAAGTGATTAGAGAAAATGTATTGATCAACCGAAGTGTTGTTATTTAGAGAAGTGCTCCCGGGGACTAAATATCTTTGTAGGTCAGAATGTTGCCTTTGAAATTGTAATCAAGTACTTAGAGAAAATGTATTGATCAACCGCAGTGTTGTTATTTAGAGAAGTGCTCCCGGGGACTAAATATCTTTGTAGGTCAGAATGTTGCCTTTGAAATTGTAATCAAGTAATTAGAGAAAATGTATTGATCAACCGCAGTGTTGTTATTTAGAGAAGTGCTCCCGGGGACTAAATATCTTTGTAGGTCAGAATGTTGCCTTTGAAATTGTAATCAAGTAATTAGAAAAAATGTATTGATCAACCGCAGTCTTGTTATTTAGAGAAGTGCTCCCGGGGACTAAATATCTTTGTAGGTCAGAATGTTGCCTTTGAAATTGTTATCAAGTAATTAGAGAAAATGTATTGATCAACCGCAGTCTTGTTATTTAGAGAAGTGCTCCCGGGGACTAAATATCTTTGTAGGTCAGAATGTTGCCTTTGAAATTGTAATCAAGTAATTAGAGAAAATGTATTGATCAACCGCAGTCTTGTTATTTAGAGAAGTGCTCCCGGGGACTAAATATCTTTGTAGGTCAGAATGTTGCCTTTGAAATTGTAATCAAGTAATTAGAGAAAATGTATTGATCAACCGCAGTCTTGTTATTTAGAGAAGTGCTCCCGGGGACTAAATATCTTTGTAGGTCAGAATGTTGCCTTTGAAATTGTAATCAAGTAATTAGAGAAAATGTATTAATCAACCGCAGTGTTGTTATTTAGAGAAGTGCTCCCGGGGACTAAATATCTTTGTAGGTCAGAAGGTTGCCTTTGAAATTGTAATCAAGTAATTAGAGAAAATGTATTAATCAACCGCAGTGTTGTTATTTAGAGAAGTGCTTCCGGGGACTAAATATCTTTGTAGGTCAGAAGGTTGCCTTTGAAATTGTAATCAAGTAATTAGAGAAAATGTATTAATCAACTGAAGTGTTGTCAGAAGGTTGCCTTTGAAATTGCAGTCAAGTAATTAGAGAAAATGTATTAATGAACTGAAGTGTTGTTATTTAGAGAAGTGCTCCCGGGGACTAAATATCTTTGTAGGTCAGAATGTTGCCTTTGAAATTGTAATCAAGTAATTAGAGAAAATGTATTAATCAACTGAAGTGTTATTATTTAGAGAAGTGCTCCCGGGGACTAAATATCTTTGTAGGTCAGAATGTTGCCTTTAGAATTGTAATCAAGTAATTAGAGAAAATGTATTAATCAACTGAAGTGTTGTTATTTAGAGAAGTGCTCCCGGGGACTAAATATTTTTGTAGGTCAGAATGTTGCCTTTGAAATTGTAATCAAGTAATTAGAGAAAATGTATTAATCAACTGAAGTCTTCTTATTTAGAGAAGTGCTCCCGGGGACTAAATATTTTTGTAGGTCAGAATGTTACCTTTGAAATTGTAATAAACTAATTAGAGAAAATGTATTGATCAACTGCAGTGTTGTTATTTAGAGAAGTGCTCCCGGGGACTAAATATCTTTGTAGGTCAGAATGTTGCCTTTGAAATTGTAATCAAGTAATTAGAGAAAATGTATTAAGCAACCGCAGTGTTGTTATTTAGAGAAGTGCTCCCGGGGACTAAATATCTTTGTAGGTCAGAAGGTTGCCTTTGAAATTGTAATCAAGTAATTAGAGAAAATGTATTAAGCAACCGCAGTGTTGTTATTTAGAGAAGTGCTCCCGGGGACTAAATATCTTTGTAGGTCAGAATGTTGCCTTTGAAATTGTAATCAAGTAATTAGAGAAAATGTATTAAGCAACCGCAGTGTTGTTATTTAGAGAAGTGCTCCCGGGGACTAAATATCTTTGTGGGTCAGAATGTTGCCTTTGAAATTGTAATCAAGTAATTAGAGAAAATGTATTAATCAACCGCAGTGTTGTTATTTAGAGAAGTGCTCCCGGGGACTAAATATCTTTGTGGGTCAGAATGTTGCCTTTGAAATTGTAATCAAGTAATTAGAGAAAATGTATTAATCAACCGCAGTCTTGTTATTTAGAGAATTGCTCCCGGGGACTAAATATCTTTGAGGGTCAGAAGGTTGCCTTTGAAATTGTAATCAAGTAATTAGAGAAAATGTATTAATCAACCGCAGTGTTGTTATTTAGAGAATTACTCCCGGGGACTAAATATCTTTGAGGGTCAGAAGGTTGCCTTTGAAATTGTAATCAAGTAATTAGAGAAAATGTATTAATCAACCGAAGTGTTGTTATTTAGAGAATTGCTCCCGGGGACTAAATATCTTTGTAGGTCAGAAGGTTGCCTTTGAAATTGTAATCAAGTAATTAGAGAAAATGTATTAATACACTGAAGTGTTGTTATTTAGAGAAGTGCTCCCGGGGACTAAATATCTTTGTAGGTCAGAAGGTTGCCTTTGAAATTGTAATCAAGTAATTAGAGAAAATGTATTAATACACTGAAGTGTTGTTATTTAGAGAAGTGCTCCCGGGGACTAAATATCTTTGTAGGTCAGAAGGTTGCCTTTGAAATTGTAATCAAGTAATTAGAGAAAATGTATTAATACACTGAAGTGTTGTTATTTAGAGAAGTGCTCCCGGGGACTAAATATCTTTGTAGGTCAGAAGGTTGCCTTTGAAATTGTAATCAAGTAATTAGAGAAAATGTATTAATACACTAAAGTGTTGTTATTTAGAGAAGTGCTCCCGGGGACTAAATATCTTTGTAGGTCAGAATGTTGCCTTTGAAATTGTAATCAAGTAATTAGAGAAAATGGATTGATCAACTGAAGTGTTGTTATTTAGAGAAGTGCTCCCGGGGACTAAATATCTTTGTAGGTCAGAATGTTGCCTTTGAAATTGTAATTAAGTAATTAGAGAAAATGTATTAATCAACTGAAGTGTTATTTAGAGAAGTGCTCCCGGGGACTAAATATCTTTGAAGGTCAGAATGTTGCCTTTGAAATTGTAATCAAGTGATTAGAGAAAATGCATTGATCAACTGAAGTGTTGTTATTTAGAGAAGTGCTCCCGGGGACTAAATATCTTTGTAGGTCAGAATGTTGCCTTTGAAATTGTAATCAAGTGATTAGAGAAAATGTATTGATCAACCGAAGTGTTGTTATTTAGAGAAGTGCTCCCGGGGACTAAATATCTTTGTAGGTCAGAATGTTGCCTTTGAAATTGTAATCAAGTAATTAGAGAAAATGTATTGATCAACTGCAGTGTTGTTATTTAGAGAAGTGCTCCCGGGGACTAAATATCTTTGTAGGTCAGAATGTTGCCTTTGAAATTGTAATCAAGTACTTAGAGAAAATGTATTGATCAACCGCAGTGTTGTTATTTAGAGAAGTGCTCCCGGGGACTAAATATCTTTGTAGGTCAGAATGTTGTCTTTGAAATTGTAATCAAGTACTTAGAGAAAATGTATTGATCACCCGCAGTGTTGTTATTTAGAGAAGTGCTCCCGGGGACTAAATATCTTTGTAGGTCAGAATGTTGCCTTTGAAATTGTAATCAAGTACTTAGAGAAAATGTATTGATCAACCGCAGTGTTGTTATTTAGAGAAGTGCTCTCGGGGACTAAATATCTTTGTAGGTCAGAATGTTGCCTTTGAAATTGTAATCAAGTAATTAGAGAAAATGTATTGATCAACCGCAGTCTTGTTATTTAGAGAAGTGCTCCCGGGGACTAAATATCTTTGTAGGTCAGAATGTTGCCTTTGAAATTGTAATCAAGTAATTAGAGAAAATGTATTGATCAACCGCAGTCTTGTTATTTAGAGAAGTGCTCCCGGGGACTAAATATCTTTGTAGGTCAGAATGTTGCCTTTGAAATTGTAATCAAGTAATTAGAGAAAATGTATTGATCAACCGCAGTGTTGTTATTTAGAGAAGTGCTCCCGGGGACTAAATATCTTCGTAGGTCAGAATGTTGCCTTTGAAATTGTAATCAAGTAATTAGAGAAAATGTATTGATCAACCGCAGTGTTGTTATTTAGAGAAGTGCTCCCGGGGACTAAATATCTTCGTAGGTCAGAATGTTGCCTTTGAAATTGTAATCAAGTAATTAGAGAAAATGTATTAATCAACCGCAGTGTTGTTATTTAGAGAAGTGCTCCCGGGGACTAAATATCTTCGTAGGTCAGAAGGTTGCCTTTGAAATTGTAATCAAGTAATTAGAGAAAATGTATTAATCAACCGCAGTGTTGTTATTTAGAGAAGTGCTCCCGGGGACTAAATATCTTTGTAGGTCAGAAGGTTGCCTTTGAAATTGTAATCAAGTAATTAGAGAAAATGTATTAATCAACTGAAGTGTTGTCAGAAGGTTGCCTTTGAAATTGTAGTCAAGTAATTAGAGAAAATGTATTAATCAACTGAAGTGTTGTTATTTAGAGAAGTGCTCCCGGGGACTAAATATCTTTGTAGGTCAGAATGTTGCCTTTGAAATTGTAATCAAGTACTTAGAGAAAATGTATTAATCAACTGAAGTGTTGTTATTTAGAGAAGTGCTCCCGGGGACTAAATATCTTTGTAGGTCAGAATGTTGCCTTTGGAATTGTAATCAAGTAATTAGAGAAAATGTATTAATCAACTGAAGTGTTGTTATTTAGAGAAGTGCTCCCGGGGACTAAATATTTTTGTAGGTCAGAATGTTGCCTTTGAAATTGTAATCAAGTAATTAGAGAAAATGTATTAATCAACTGAAGTCTTCTTATTTAGAGAAGTGCTCCCGGGGACTAAATATTTTTGTAGGTCAGAATGTTACCTTTGAAATTGTAATAAACTAATTAGAGAAAATGTATTAATCAACTGAAGTGTTATTTAGAGAAGTGCTCCCGGGGACTAAATATTTTTGTATGTCAGAATGTTGCCTTTGAAATTGTAATCAAGTAATTAGAGAAAATGTATTAATCAACTGAAGTCTTCTTATTTAGAGAAGTGCTCCCGGGGACTAAATATTTTTGTAGGTCAGAATGTTCCTAGCAGTTTCTCGTGTTACATTACTCTTCAAACTCCGGAATAAAAGATGTCTCAGGTTAATTTTACTTTCATTATTCAGCTCTCACACCATTGAATTGGTGGTTAATTAATGACGTTTCTACTCTGCCTCCTGAATGATTACAAAAATTAGGAGATTGAAGCTGTGGTGGCCTGTTAGTACTCAGGTTAATTTTACTTTCATTATTCAGCTCTCACAGCATTGAATTGGTTGTTAATTACAACGTTTCTACTCTGCCTCCTGAATAATAAAAAAAATAGGAGATTGAAGCTGTGGTGGCTGTTGGTACTCAGGTTAATTTTACTTTCATTATTCAGTTCTCACAGCATTGAATTGGTTGTTAATTACTAACGTTTCTACTCTGCCTTCTGAATAATAAAAAAAATAGGAGATTGAAGCTGTGGTGGCCTGTTGGTACTCAGGTTAATTTTACTTTCCTTATTCAGCTCTCACAGCATTGAATTGGTTGTTAATTAATAACGTTCCTACTCTGCCTCCTGAATGATAAAAAAAATAGGAGATTGAAGCTGTGGTGGCCTGTTGGTACTCAGGTTAATTTTACTTTCATTATTCAGTTCTCACAGCATTGAATTGGTTGTTAATTAATATCGTTTCTACTCTGCCTCCTGAATAATAAAAAAAATAGGAGATTGAAGCTGTGGTGGCCTGTTGGTACTCAGGTTAATTTTACTTTCATTATTCATTTCTCACAGCATTGAATTGGTTGTTAATTAATAACGTTTCTACTCTGCCTCCTGAATAATAAAAAAAATAGGAGATTGAAGCTGTGGTGGCCTGTTGGTACTCAGGTTAATTTTACCTTCCTTATTCAGCTCTCACAGCATTGAATTGGTTGTTAATTGATAAAGTTTCTACTCACTCTGCCTCCTGAATAATAAAAAAAATAGGAGATTGAAGCTGTGGTGGCCTGTTGGTACTCAGGTTAATTTTACTTTCCTTATTCAGTTCTCACAGCATTGAATGGGTTGTTAATTACTAACGTTTCTACTCTGCCTCCTGAATAATAAAAAAAATAGGAGATTGAAGCTGTGGTGGCCTGTTGGTACTCAGGTTAATTTTACTTTCCTTATTCAGTTCTCACAGCATTGAATGGGTTGTTAATTAATAACGTTTCTACTCTGCCTCCTGAATAATAAAAAAAAAAAAAAAATAGGAGATTGAAGCTGTGGTGGCCTGTTGGTACTCAGGTTAATTTTACTTTCATTATTCAGCTCTCACAGCATTGAATTGGTTGTTAATTAATATCGTTTTTACTCTGCCTCCTGAATAATAAAAAAAATAGGAGATTGAAGCTGTGGTGGGCTGTTGGTACTCAGGTTAATTTTACTTTCCTTATTCAGCTCTCACAGCATTGAATTGGTTGTTAATTAATAACGTTTCTACTCTGCCTCCTGAATAATAAAAAAAATAGGAGATTGAAGCTGTGGTGGCCTGTTGGTACTCAGGTTAATTTTACTTTCATTATTCATTTCTCACAGCATTGAATTGGTTGTTAAATAATAACGTTTCTACTCTGCCTCCTGAATAATAAAAAAAAATAGGAGATTGAAGCTGTGGTGGCCTGTTGGTACTCAGGTTAATTTTACTTTCATTATTCATTTCTCACAGCATTGAATTGGTTGTTAATTACTAACGTTTCTACTCTGCCTCCTGAATAATAAAAAAAATAGGAGATTGAAGCTGTGGTGGCCTGTTGGTACTCAGATTAATTTTACTTTCCTTATTCAGCTCTCACAGCATTGAATTGGTTGTTAATTAATAACGTTTCTACTCTGCCTCCTGAATAATAAAAAAATAGGAGATTGAAGCTGTGGTGGCCTGTTGGTACTCAGGTTAATTTTACTTTCATTATTCAGTTCTCAAAGCATTGAATTGGTTGTTAATTAATAACGTTTCTACTCTGCCTCCTGAATAATAAAAAAAAAAAAATAGGAGATTGAAGCTGTGGTGGCCTGTTGGTACTCAGGTTAATTTTACTTTCATTATTCAGTTCTCACAGCATTGAATTGGTTGTTAATTAATAACGTTTCTACTCTGCCTCCTGAATAATAAAAAAAAAATACGAGATTGAAGCACTGGTGGCCTGTTGGTACTCAGGTTAATTTTACTTTCATTATTCAGTTCTCACAGCATTGAATTGGTTGTTAATTACTAACGTTTCTACTCTGCCTCCTGAATAATAAAAAAAATAGGAGATTGAAGCTGTGGTGGCCTGTTGGTACTCAGGTTAATTTTACTTTCCTTATTCAGCTCTCACAGCATTGAATTGGTTGTTAATTACTAACGTTTCTACTCTGCCTCCTGAATAATAAAAAAAAATAGGAGATTGAAGCTGTGGTGTCCTGTTGGTACTCAGATTAATTTTACTTCCCTTATTCAGCTCTCACAGCATTGAATTGGTTGTTAATTAATAACGTTTCTACTCTGCCTCCTGAATAATAAAAAAAATAGGAGATTGAAGCTGTGGTGGCCTGTTGGTACTCAGGTTAATTTTACTTTCATTATTCAGTTCTCAAAGCATTGAATTGGTTGTTAATTAATAACGTTTCTACTCTGCCTCCTGAATAATAAAAAAAAAAAAAAATAGGAGATTGAAGCTGTGGTGGCCTGTTGGTACTCAGGTTAATTTTACTTTCATTATTCAGTTCTCACAGCATTGAATTGGTTGTTAATTAATAACGTTTCTACTCTGCCTCCTGAATAATAAAAAAAAAAAAAAAAAAAGGAGATTGAAGCTGTGGTGGCCTGTTGGTACTCAGGTTAATTTTACTTTCATTATTCAGTTCTCAAAGCATTGAATTGGTTGTTAATTAATAACGTTTCTACTCTGCCTCCTGAATAATAAAAAAAAAAAAAATAGGAGATTGAAGCTGTGGTGGCCTGTTGGTACTCAGGTTAATTTTACTTTCCTTATTCAGTTCTCACAGCATTGAATTGGTTGTTAATTAATAACGTTTCTACTCTGCCTCCTGAATAATAAAAAAAAAATAGGAGATTGAAGCTGTGGTGGCCTGTTGGTACTCAGGTTAGTTTTACTTTCATTATTCAGTTCTCACAGCATTGAATTGGTTGTTAATTAATGACGTTTCTACTCTGCCTCCTGAATAATAAAAAAAAATAGGAGATTGAAGCTGTGGTGGCCTGTTGGTACTCAGGTTAATTTTACTTTCATTATTCAGTTCTCACAGCATTGAATTGGTTGTTAATTAATGACATTTCTACTCTGCCTCCTGAATAATAAGAAAAAATAGGAGATTGAAGCTGTGGTGGCCTGTTGGTACTCAGGTTAATTTTACTTTCATTATTCAGTTCTCACAGCATTGAATTGGTTGTTAATTAATAACGTTTCTACTCTGCCTCCTGAATAATAAAAAAAAATAGGAGATTGAAGCTGTGGTGGTTTGTTGGTACTCAGGTTAATTTTACTTTCATTATTCATTTCTCACAGCATTGAATTGGTTGTTAATTAATAACGTTTCTACTCTGCCTCCTGAATAATAAAAAAAAATAGGAGATTGAAGCTGTGGTGGTTTGTTGGTACTCAGGTTAATTTTACTTTCATTATTCATTTCTCACAGCATTGAATTGGTTGTTAACTACTAACGTTTCTACTCTGCCTCCTGAATAATAAAAAAAATAGGAGATTGAAGCTGTGGTGGCCTGTTGGTACTCAGGTTAATTTTACTTTCCTTATTCAGCTCTCACAGCATTGAATTGGTTGTTAATTACTAACGTTTCTACTCTGCCTCCTGAATAATAAAAAAAATAGGAGATTGAAGCTGTGGTGGCCTGTTGGTACTCAGATTAATTTTACTTTCCTTATTCAGCTCTCACAGCATTGAATTGGTTGTTAGTTAATAACGTTTCTACTCTGCCTCCTGAATAATAAAAAAAAAATAGGAGATTGAAGCTGTGGTGGCCTGTTGGTACTCAGGTTAATTTTACTTTCATTATTCAGTTCTCAAAGCATTGAATAGGTTGTTAATTAATAACGTTTCTACTCTGCCTCCTGAATAATAAAAAAAAAATAGGAGATTGAAGCTGTGGTGGCCTGTTGGTACTCAGGTTAATTTTACTTTCATTATTCAGTTCTCACAGCATTGAATTGGTTGTTAATTAATAACGTTTCTACTCTGCCTCCTGAATAATAAAAAAAAAAAATAGGAGATTGAAGCTGTGGTGGCCTGTTGGTACTCAGGTTAATTTTACTTTCATTATTCAGTTCTCACAGCATTGAATTGGTTGTTAATTAAATACGTTTCTACTCTGCCTCCTGAATAATAAAGAAAAAATAGGAGATTGAAGCTGTGGTGGCCTGTTGGTACTCAGGTTAATTTTACTTTCATTATTCAGTTCTCACAGCATTGAATTGGTTGTTAATTAATAACGTTTCTACTCTGCCTCCTGAATGATGAAAAAAATAGGAGATTGAAGCTGTGGTGGCCTGTTGGTACTCAGGTTAATTTGACTTTCATTATTCAGCTCTCACATCATTGAATTGGTTGTTAATTACTAACGTTTCTACTCTGCCCCCTGAATAATAAAAAAAAAATAGGAGATTGAAGCTGTGGTGGCCTGTTGGTACTCAGGTTAATTTTCCTTTCATTATTCATTTCTCACAGCATTGAATTGGTTGTTAATTAATAACGTTTCTACTCTGCCTCCTGAATAATAAAAAAAAAAAAGGAGATTGAAGCTGTGGTGGCCTGTTGGTAACGTCCTTGCTTTGTGATCGCGTGATCGAATCCCGCTCAAACTCATTAGTTCCTTTGGTCGCTGCAAACTCACCATCCTTGTGAGCTAAGGAGGGGGGGGCGTTTGGGGGAGCTTATAGGTCTATCTACTGAGCCATCAGCAGCCATTACCTTGCCATCCTTGGTCGTAGCTTGGGTGGAGAGGGGCCTTGCGCGCTATTCATATGTATATATGGTTTGTCTCTAGGGCATTGTCCCTTGCCTCTGCCATTCATGAAATGCCTTTAAACCTTTCAGCTGTTGTTCTTCAAGAAATTCACCAACATTACAGGATCAACGGAGAACAGCGAGTGACTGGGTGAAATAACTTGAGAGATCATTCAGCCTTTTATTCCAAAGTCAACCAAAAATTTGAATCTGTAATGCAACTCTGGAGACATTTTACATTTAATTTATACTTGAATAAAAAGTTATATTTAAGATTTGAAATTTAAAAGACTCAAAACTGGATTTATCATTTACATAAACCTAAAGATTAAGGTTTTTGAAATTCAATTCATTATATATACCAAGAGAGATTACTCCAAAGTCATATATGGATAAAATCATAATGAGAGTTAGAGGAAGATGGTTTGGGTATGCTCTTCGCACTCCTCAAGAGAGATTAGTTTACCAAACGTTTAATTGGACTCCACAAAGCACTAGAAGAGTTGAAAGACTCAGGCCTACATGGCAGTGGATTATGAAGCGTGAAGTAAGAGATGATGAAAGGAGAAGTATTGAATTAAAAGCTCAAGATAGAGACGACTAGTGAAATCTAACCGAGGCCCTTTGCGTCAATGGGCGTAGGAGGAGATGTTGATGATGATATATACCAAGAGTGATGCAAAATTTTATCGAAGATTTCGCCATACTTTAGTCTACAAGAAGATTTTAATCTATCACTAAAGCCTGGGGATAAAATTGGGTTGGAGTGTTAGATTATATTATATTAAGAGTATGTCAATCTAGCAGCTAATTGAATATGCCTACAGGTCAAGAAAAAAAGTAGATTAGAGGGGGGGACTCAATAGAGCGCAGACCTCCGTCGTGGCAGCTTATTTCTCGACCTTGACTTTTGAACTAAACGTGTATTAATGAGCCTGGATTTTCATACACTTAAATATGAACCAAGTTTAAAGTCTGTGACAACGATGTCCAAACTTAAGACTGATTACGGGACTTGAACATTTTGCTTGACTGTGATTAACCTTTGACATTGACCTTGCAAAATTTAATCATATCCATCTTTTTACATAACAGTTAATCCCTGCAAGTTTCATTACTCATATTTCTTCAAACATAACCTTCCAACTTCGCTGGCAGAGGTAATGATGAGTGAACACTAAACAAAAAGAACCAAAGTAAGAGTCTGGCCACGTTACTAGCAAACAGCAAAAATTACATACTTAAGTTTTAACTCGCCACAACTATGCTCATTTTTTAACTCTGCCAACGAAGTTGAAAGGAGGTTATGTTTTACCCCCTGTTTGTGTGTTTGTTTATGAACAGCTTCCTTAGCAAAATTTTCATCGTGGATTACTGAAACTTGCAGGGATTAACTGTTACGTTAAAAGCCGGAAATGATTAAATTTTGGAAGGTCAAGGTCAAAGGCCACGGTCCCAGTAAAGCAAAATGTCAAATTCACATAATCAGCCATAAGTTTGGACATCGTTGCCACAGAGACTTCAAACTTGGTTCATATTCGAGTGTATGAAAACCCACGCCAATTAACATGTTAACGTCAAAGTTCAAGAGCAAAAGGTGGAGAAATAAGCTGCCGCGGTGGAGGTTTGCGCTCTACTGAGTGCCCCTCTAGTTTTGTCTTTAGTATTGATAAGGAAATAATGAAAATTTACACATGCAAAAATTTAGTAGATGTTACACACATTATGTAATAGTGTACATTTCATTTTCTATTTCTTACATTCGGTAAATCAAATCAGAAAGATCCTAAATTAACTAATGATTGTCCATTATGATCTTTAACTTTTCATTGGCTCTAATGAACTCTAAATGTAGACCTAACCTTAGATCAAACAAAAATTACATTGCAACATAAGAAAAACAAAAAAATATTTTCAGTGTTTACAGTTATTTAGAGTTATACTGAGTAATAAGTTGGGTTACACTGAATATCTCTTTACATAGTTCCCGTTCGCCATTATGGTTCATGCACTCTTCAAAGGAATTAAAGTTTATCCCTGTAAAATGTTCTCTAACATGCAAGAGCAAAGGACAGTTCAAGATGACATGGATCTCATCCTGCACAGATCCACAGGGGCAAAGGTGTTCCTCTCGCGGAATTTTTGACCATCGTCCAATCTCAACTTTAAGGTGGTGAGAACTCAGTCGTATTCGCGTATAAGCAATTCGATGTTGCTCTGGAATAAAAGGTGCCTTCTTCTTGTACAATGCTGGAGACAATAGATGTGGATTGAGCTGTTTGTAAGTCGTCCGTCGAGTTGACTGAAAGTTGTTGTTCACGTGGGTTTTTAGCGTTTGTTTTTCGTCTGAAATTGGATCCTCTTGGGTTCTCTGTAACTGGTAGATGCCCATCGAAGACTGTACATCTATGGCCTTGTTTATGACGGTAGCAAAGTAGCTCCTGTCATAGTCCGGTCGAGAACCAAGTTTTCCTAAAAAGTTTAGCTGTTTTTTCTTGATAAATGCTGTTACATTTGGTTTTCCGGATTTTAAATACACTAAGTCAGAGCAGACTATTTTCTGACACTTAGGAGGTCACGCAAACTACTCAGGTAAGCAATACTAGCAGCTTTCAAGTTATATGACATCCAAGTCTCAGCAGACCCATAAAGAAATTGAACCATTCAATCCTGCAGACGAGAACTTTCTTTTTACACTAAAAGGACTGGAGCTTCCGGAGGCTCTTTGAATGTTTCTTATTATGCTCTTCAATCTGTTTGTATGTGGGAGCATTCATGATCTGATTGCCCAAATAAGTATATTTGTCACAAACGTCTACCGTTATTTAATTAAAAACGAGTGTTGGGGTCCTTGACGTTAATGTACATTACTATGGGTTTCACAGACAGTGCAAGTGCGATTTTTTGCAATTATTCTGTAACGAACACTCGTATCAGTACGAGATTTTACTATAGTGTATTACACCCAGTAAGGAAATTTATAGGAGTATCATGAATCATTTATTGTAAATAATAAAGACTTTTGTACCTATACCAAGAGGCAAAACTAATTACCCAAGCAAGAAAACGAACACCAGGTTGGAAGAGCTCCGCCTGTCTACCACCCCCTTCACCTCCAACCCCCATTTTCTTCCTCCCCTCTCCTTTCTTCCCTCACCTGCCCTACGTCTTTCCTTCTCTCTTTCTCTCTCTCTGAATGTTGCTTTGATTTAAACATATTTTTTTACGAATTTTTTTTCTATCAATCTAATAATAATTGACACTGTTGTATAAATGTAACAGTTCAGTGGTTGTTACCCTCCAATTAACTTATTAATATCTATTTATACACTGATTTGCTCTCTCCCTCTCTCTGCCTGTCAGTTTCTACTAATGTGGGGAGTTGTACAGAGGCTTAACCAATTTTTCCTTTTGCCCCATGCTTCTGAAATTTAAAGTGTTTGCTAAATAGCAATATATATATATATATATATATATATATATATATATATATATATATATATATATATATATATACAAATATATATATACAAATATATATATATATATATATATATATATATATATATATATATATATATATATTGTCTTTGAGTTTGAACGATATGTAATTGTACACAATTATATCATTGCATATTTCGGTATTGGGTATGAGCATAGATGATAGGTATCCATAGGAAATGAGAAACAAAATCTTTATTTCACCTAATGCCACATATATCCCCCCACCCCCTAATTGAATTTGATTGAATATTGGTATCGACCGATGACGGGACTCGAATGTGGGTAGGGCATAACCTTCAT
The DNA here is from genome assembly GCF_036898095.1 of Palaemon carinicauda. Lineage (NCBI taxonomy): Eukaryota > Metazoa > Arthropoda > Malacostraca > Decapoda > Palaemonidae > Palaemon > Palaemon carinicauda. The sequence goes on from NC_090746.1 coordinate 8,666,993, forward strand.
ATTTAATTTTTTTTTGTTTATTTTTTTTGTGTGTTTTTATTTTTTTTTATTTTTTTTTTTTTTAGTCTTCATCGCTTTCTAATAGCAAGTCAACTTCATCTTCAGTGTCACTGTCAAGATTAATAATGACAGGATCAATACTGTCATGCATGTTATCTGTTGAACGATAATTATTTACATAACCAATACCATAGAGAGAGAGAGAGAGAGAGAGAGAGAGAGAGAGAGAGAGAGAGAGAGAGAGAGAGAGAGAGAGAGAGAGAGATGAGCAAACCAGTGAATTAAGCAGTCAGTCATCTGATAGATAACAACCGATTGAATTGTTCCATATCTACAACAATAAATATTATAATTAGATAAGATAGATAGATAGATAGAGTGCTTGATATAAAAAAAAATCATACAAAATAAGTTGCAACTTAAGCTACCTTCTCAGAAAGAGAGCATGAAGGGAAGGGAAAGAACGGAGAGGGATGGATGGCGTGGAGGTGGAGAGAGATAGCTTGAAGCAGGGGGAGAGCAGGAGAGGGAGGGAGGGGGTGGAGGTAGAGGTTCTGTATATTATTGTTCGGTTTTGTGACTGGATGATTGAGATTTTGCCCTTTGGCATAGGGGCAAGTGTCTTTATAATTAATAATTAACGATTCATTATACCCCTATAAATTTCCTCACTGGGTGTAATACCCTATAGCAACATCTCGTATTGATACGACTGTTCGTTACAGAATAATTGCAAAAAATCGCACTTGCACTGTCTGTGAAACCCATAGTAGGTCGGTCTTTTTGTTGTAAACCTTCATATCATATTCCTTACAATAATTCAACACATTTTGAAATTGCCACCTGATACCTAATTCTGTGGTGCTAACTAATGCAGTGTCATGCATCATCAATATCAATTGTAACAATCCAAGCCAACCATCCTGACCATACACCTTGACCATACGAATCACTTCGTTGGCGTAAGCGGCCAAAAGGAAGCAAGAACTGGGACTACTTTCACTGACTCCTGTCTCCGCCTCTATTGTACTATTGCCAAAAATACTTGATGTTACTTCCAAGGAATTTCGAATGGCTCTTAACTTGTTTGACCTACATCCCATTGGTTCCAATAATCCTATAATCTTTCTCCTGTTTATTTTGTCGTAAGCCTTCGTAAAATCTACACACAATGGAGATTTTGTCTTTCTAGCAATGTCTATTAAGAGGCGCAAAGTAAGGATTTGCTCTTCACAGCCCCTCCCCTTCTTCGCCCCAGCTTGTTCCTCGTCAGCTATAAACCATTGTTTTAGTCTGTTATTGAGGATATGATCATAGAGTTTGGGCAATGCCGCCTTAATGTTTATCTCACGGTAGTAGCCAGGATCCCTGGGATCCTATCCTTTGAAAATGCTGAAAGATTTGGCAGTTGTCCATGAGAAGGGATATACCACGAAGAAGACAAAATTTAGTATAAATACTACGAATAAAATCCAAGCCACATTGAGCGGTCTAAAACTGCAGGAGGGATACTATCAGGACCAGGGGCTTTATTAGACTTGATTTCCTGAATGCCTTCCCTCACTTCTCTTTCCGTAATCGGAACATCAAGGATTGGAATATACACTTGATTTGGCCCATTAGTCTCAAGAGGGACCTCTGTTTCCTTTTGCTCTACACTTCAAAGTTTTGATAAATAATTCGCTAATTCAGAAGCATTTGGAGCAGTAACAGGTTTTTTTTTTTTTTTTTTTTTTTTTTTTTTTTTTTTTTTTTTTTTTTTTTTTTTTTTCAAAAGTGCCCTTCCAATTTATTACTGGCCAAATTGTTTTAGCATCATTCTGTTCAAGTAACCATTTCCATCTATTGTCACGATTTTCATTTGGCACTGTAACTATGGGTTGTAAAGCTCTTGATGAAACATCATACAAAACTACTTCTACCCTAAAACATATATAATTTATATCACAAGTTTCATTATCATTATCCATAATTGACATAGGGTCAGGTAAAAGAAAAGTCACTTTTTTTGGATCAATTTTAATAAATGCAATGGGTTTTCGTAATGGTAAACTGTTATCTTTAGGAAGGGACACAAGTAATTTAGATCTTTCAACTAGTAAGAACGAAGCACAAATATCAGTTTCAATTTCTAAACCAATGGGAGCATGGTTTGATGGAAAATTATATGAATTGAAAATATAGAAATTTTTAACAACATAAATAATCTCGCAAACAAAATGCCCAGTCAATTTGACTTCTCCACTGAGAACCATGTCTATAGATCAGGCCTCCTCCCGCCATCAATGAACCCCGGATTAGATGGTTTATTGGTGTTAGGTTTAAACTTTTGGAAGCCTCTCTAATTACTCTACCAGGCTTATTTATAGTTACGCCAGGATTCATACTATAACGGAATCCCTGGGATTATTAAATTGTTCAAGAGACCCAAGACTTGCATTCAAGTCACCCATTATTAACAATCAGATATCAGGGTCATTATACAATTGTTCTTGAATGAATGAGAAATTAGTATTACTGTAACAAAGGGAATCATGGGGAGGAATGTAAAGCTTACCCAACAAAAGGTCTGGAAGAGGGCGGAGGCGAAACCAAACTTTGTCTTTTAGTTCATTTACATCATAAACATGATTCTCGAAAAGGTGGCTTTTTATGAGCACAGCCACACCACCACGAAGTTCCTCCCCTTCAATAATCTTGCTTCTTATACATAAAAAGCCTTCTAAAGAAAATGTATAACAATATCTTAATCTATCAGAGTACCTATTAGGCTATCTAACCTAGAAACATTTCCATTAATGTTCCAAAAACATAATTTAATGATTGTCTTTGGCCCCTTTGCAGAAAAAACGAAGGTCTAAAATAATCAACAACTCTGCCATTTACAAGGACTTCTCGTCGGCCTTAGTCGTAGTTAACAGTATAGCCTTGGTTTTCGGTTTTATCTCTCGCCCTTCTGTCCACTTCCTTTAACCTGCTGAATTCCTTTCTAACCAGTGGATGAACACCTTTCTTTATGAATATTTTATCAAATCCACTGCCCGTCGTTTTGAGAGTAGGTGCTGCTTCACACACACGCATGTTTGTTAATGTTAGAGATCAAAATCCTACTATTTATTGTTCATGTGAAAAGAAATTGATTTATACCAATACCTTATTATAAAAGAAAATAATTATACATATATTAGAGGTAATGTACAAACTCGTTGCATTTACATACAAAGAGATCTACAAGATTCACAAATTTGAACTTCTTTAAGTAAGCCTGACTTTAGTGACACCAAATTTCTATATTAGGAATGATTTGGCCCATATTGAATATGTCTGTGTTATATTAATCTTTTATATCTGTATTATTATACATATATATGTATATTTATATATGCATATGTTTTACTGTTATTCATATTTGAGTTTCAATATAAATGTATTGGTATGTAATATAAGTGCATACATATGTGTAGGCTATGCAAATGTATGTATGTATGTATGTATGTATGTATGTCTGTATATATATATATATATATATATATATATATATATATATATATATATATGTATATATATGTATATATATATATATATATATATATATATATATATTTATATATAAATATATATATACACACACACACACCTCTGAGGAGATCAGGTTCTACATGAGATTCTCGACAGCAAATTTACTTTTGAGAAACATTTAAGGTCTGTGTCTTCTTCAATTGCACAAAAAATTGGCTTATTGAGAAAGTCTTTCAAGATTTTCGGTGATTAATCTATTCTGAAGAAGTGTTTTAATTCTTTCATTCTACCTTGTTTTGAGTATTGTTCTCCTGTCTGGTCTTCAGCTGCTGATTCTCATCTCAATTTGTTGGACAGAAACTTACGGTCTATTAAATTTCTTATTCCTGATCTAGATATTAATCTCTGGCACCGTCGTTCAATTAGTTCATTATGCATGTTGCATAAGATTTTTCATAACTCTGACCATCCTTTATATTCAGATCTCCCTGGACAATTCTATCCTGTTCGTAATACTAGGCAAGCAGTGAAATTCTAATAGCCAGGCCTTCTTCATCCTAAGGCTCAATACTACGCAGTACTCTAGAAGTTTTATTCCAGCTGTTACCAAGTTGTGGAATGATCTTCCTAATCGGGTAGTTGAATCAGTAGAACTTCAAAAGTTCAAAGTTGGAGCAAATGCTTTTTTGTTGACCAGGCGGACATGAGTCTTTTTATAGTTTATATATGACATATTTGTTTTTGACGTTGTTAATAGTTTATATATGACATATCTGTTTTGACGTTGTTGCCTTCTTTAGAATGATTTATTGTTAATTTGTACTCTTCATTTATTTATTTCCTTATTTCCTTTCCTCACTGGGCTATTTTTCCATATTGGGGCCCCTGGGCTTATAGCATCTTTCTTTTCCAACTAGGGTTGTAGCTTGGATAGTAATAATAATAATAATAATAATGAGGTCAAAGTCCACACCCTTCTTGGTAGACCCAATACGCAACGAAAGATAATGCAAACAATTCTTAGAGTTGGTAATGGGAGCATATGAAATAATGGTTTTGTCTTTGATAAGTAATGAGTTTGTGTATTCGTGCAATTGCATAGTAAATGTTAAAATACTAGTATCGACTGTAGTACATGGTAATTACCTCCGCCAACGAAGTTGGAAGGAGGTTATATTTTCCCGCCTGTTTGTGTGTTTGTTTGTGTGTGTGTTTATGAACAGCTTCCTGGCCACAATTTTAATCGTAGAGCAATGAAACCTTGCAGGGATTAATTGCTATGTAAAAAGCTGGAAATGATTAAATTTTGGAAGGTCAAGGTCACAGTCGATCAAAATGTCCAATTCACGTAATCAGCCATAAGTTAAGACATCGTTATCACAGAGACTTCAAACTTTGTTCATGTTCAAGTGTATGAAAATCCACGCCAATTAATACATATTAAGGTCAAAGGTCAGGGTCAAAGTCGAGCAAAAGGTCGAGAAATAAGCTGCCGCGGCGGAGGTCTGCGCTCCCCTGAGTGCCCCACTAGTTAACAATAAAAAAGATATGAAGACGGAATTCTTACATTTCATTTACAACCGGCAAAGAAACAGAAATTAAATTAATTTAAAAGGCATAAACAGCAAAGGTAAAAATTATCCAAATATAAAGGAAATAACACACAATAAGTACAATGCTATTCCTCAGCAAGGAATAAAAAAATTAAATGCACGTACTTCATGAAGAAATGCGGCGCAATTTTGGTGAACAATAAGACATATTACGTCAAATTCTCTGATGTGCATTTTTGGCAGACATATTTAAATCATGAAATCCCCCATTTTGTCGCTGCAAGAAAAATTGATTTCAGCGGTCCAATGCCACGAAAATATTAATGCTTTCAAAATGATGCTCAAGATACGGCACTCTAAGCTAGAGAAGAATAATTTTGCCTTATTTCCACAGTTAGATAAATGTATTGATGAGAATGAAATTAACGCCGATGACGATATCATCGAGTTCATGATAACGTGTATCATTTCTTAATGAAGAAATAACTCGTTCCTAATCAAGAAAATGTTTAGAATACGATCTATTTTCAACAACCCGTTTGCATCCAACATGATTGATGAGATTTATTATGAAAAAAAGGACAAAAGTTATTGAATTGATTAATAATGCAGGCTCAAAACATATTTCGAGAGTCAGGGTTTTCCACACTGCAAAACAAAATTCCAAAAGTGTTGGCAACGTCCTTGCCTGATCACCCGACTGGGGTTCGAGTCCCGCTCAAACTCGTTAGTTCCTTTTGTCGCTACAACCTCACCATCCTTGTGAGCTAAGGATGATCGGGGGTTGGGGGAGCCTATAGATCTACCGGCGGAGTCATCAGCAGCCATTGCCTGCCCCCTCCCCCCTTTGGTCTTTGGTCCTAGCTTGGTGGAGAGGGTCTTGGGAGCTGATCATTAGTATATATGGTCATTCTCTAGGGCATTATCCTGCTCGACAGGGCAATGTCACTGTCCCTTGCCTCTGCCATTCATGAGTGGCTTTAAATATTTAAACTAATTATATGAGCATTGCACTGGCCTAAATAAAGCATAATCTAGAAGAATTGGTTCAGACAAAGCAAATATATCCTTCCAATTGAACGTATATACTTATTTCCTATCCATAACCTCCCTAAAGTGTTCCATCCAACGTTGCCTTTCTTCATCTTTTGTGGTTATAACAGAACCATATCTCTTTTTGATTGGTAAATGCTTCTTCTTCTTTGCCCCCATGGAGATTTCATCAATAATTCTATGAGCAATTCTTACACCATAGCTACTCTCTGAAATCATAGCTTGTCAGCCTTATCTGCTATCCTGTCTAAATATTCTCTTCAGTTATTCCTAGCTTTTCTTTTGACTTTACTATCAATACTGGAATACTTAGCATGCTCTACCTTGTAATTTTCATTACTTCCTCGGAAACTTTCAACAATCAATTACTGTTTTGGCTCCATTTTATAGTATCCCAAGTATCATTTGATACCCATGGTTTTCTCCTTGTAACTTCACTATATATGTTTTGGCCAAGAAAGGTTTTTATGTTCCATATAGGTTGCATTTTCTAATGAATTAATTGGTAGTCGAATAGAAAAAAACGTTTTTGTTTCAGTAGATTAACGCGTCCATATTTTGATAATATGTAATCTGTCTTCTAAGAAAAAAATTGTCTTCTTTCAGTATCTTAATGTTTTAATTTTTTTAATATAGGGTATAGTTGTTTGATAAAACTGTGATGTTTCACTAACCATGTAGTATATTTTGTAATATTGATTGTATTTAATTTAGAAAATATCTGCCAAGCACTCTATTATTATTATTATTATTATTATTATTATTATTATTATTATTATTATTACTTGCTAAGCTAAAATCCTAGTTGGAAAAGCAGGATGCTATAACCAAAGGGGTTCCAACAGGGAAAATAGCCCAGTGAGGAAAGGAAACAAGGAAAATTAAATATTTTAAGAACAGTAACAATATTAAAATAAATATTTCCTTTATAAATAGTTAAAACTTGATGAAAACAAGAGGAAGAGAAATAAGATAGAATAGTGTGCTCGAGTGTACCCTCAAGCAAGAAAACTCTAACCCAAGACAGTGGAAGACCATGGTACAAAGGCTATTGCAATACCAAAGACTAAAGATCAATGGTTTGATTTTGGAGTGTCCTTCTCCTAGAAGAGCTGCTTACCATAGATAAGAGTCTCTTCTACCCTTACCAAGAGGAAAGTGGCCACTGAACAATTACAGTGCAGTATTTAACCTCTTGGGCGAAGAAGAATTGTTTGGTAATCTCAGTGTTGTCAGGGAAATGTGTAAAGAATAGGCCAAACTATTTGGTGTATGTGTAGGCAAAGGGAAAATGAACCATAAGCAGAGAGAAGGACCAATGTAGTAATGTCTGGCCAGTCAAAAGACCCCATAACTCTAGTGGTAGTATCTCAACGGGTGGCTAGTGACACTGCCAAGCAAAAAAAAGAAGAATAGTTTGAGAACCATTGCCTAGCACAACTATACAATATTAAGAATAAGAGGTGCAATGATAAAGACATTTACAAAATTAACAAAAAAGAAAAATACATCCGTTTGCGTTATAGGTTTCCAATTGGGCAATGACATAGATTGCATCTCACAAAAAGTATATAAATTAACGATACAAACTTAACCCGTCAAAAATTATCATGTAGCCATATATACTGTACAAATAAAAAAAAAATACGTCTGTTTCCCGTAATAGTGGCGTAATTCAGTAGAGGGTAATTCCACCTTGCCTTTCCCGCAACTGGAAACAGGATTCTGATATACATAATCAATATCACTAACTATCCCCACGTGTACCCTCACGTGACGCGTGACTTCCTCCACGGCTGGGTCTGTTAAACTGCAGTCCTGCGAAGATGATACAGATCACAGAACACATGAGGACGTGCAGACAAGGAATTCATCATACAGCAAAACGTTCCACCGCCTAATATAATTTAAAATGACTCGGCCCATATCTCTTCCGACTGCACCTAATTGAATGTCTTTCTCCCTTGGCTTCCCTAACCCCCAACCACCCCTAATCTAATAGTACAGTACATAGGTTCGGCCATCAGCAGTGTCGCTGTTCCTTATTTTCAGACAGAGGAGGGGTGAAGAGTGTTGAAGATGTAAGTGTCAGTGACTTCCAGTCCTGATCTCGGAGTCTCCAGTCCTTGGCTTCTGAAGCAGAGGCTGGCCTTAATTTCCTTGACCTCTGAGCTTAGTTCTTCAAGGCTCCCTTGGCTGGAGCAAAGTGGTCCCCATCTGCCCGGTCATGGCATACATCTGCTAACGCATCTTGGCGGTAAAAGGTGACGATGGTTCCTGGACATTATCTTATGTATTTGCGGAATTTTTCAATGTTTTACAAGTCGGCGTCCACCTACTGCTAACAGAAGTATTAGAGAGTAGGGTGAGAGATTGGTATGGTAAAGGTGTGGCAAACATGGCAATAGCATCGTATTCCTATGATGGGGGTGTTGGAGAGAGGCTTACAGGAAAATCATTCAATGGGGGGAAGAATACAAGCCCTTTACAATGAAGACACACAAAACATGTACTGTAAGTCTGATTTCACAAAATACAAACTGATTCAAGAGATGTGGCTCTCACATAAGAATATATATACAGTATATATATATATATATATATATATATATATATATATATACACACACACATATATATATATATATATATATATATATATATATATATATATAAAAATTTCTACCTTATACTTGGGATCGAACCCTAGCCCCTTCAAATGAAAGGCCAGGTAGCTTCCAACCATGCCACCAGAGGCTCAAAAGAAGTCGGAACCTAACTGCTACCTGCAGTCCAGGAATTACCTGGCGAAACATCAGTCTCTTACTTGCGAGTTTTCCCCGACTTCCCGGACCACCAGGTGACACAATTGATAAGTTTTTTATTTGGAATTACCCCTAATGAGTCAATATGGATGAAAATCAACACAATATCGTATTCAAATAGAAATAGATTTCTACCTCATACTTGGGATCGAACCCTAGCCCCTTCAAATGAAAGGCCAGGTTGCTTCCAACCATACCACCAGAGGCTCAAAAGAAGTCGGAACCTAACTGCTAACTGCAATCCAGGAATTACCTGGCGAAACATCAGTCTCTTACTAGCGAGTTTTCCCAGACTTCCCGGATCACCAGGTGACACAATTGATAAGTTTTTTATTTGGAATTACCCCTAATGAGTCAATATGGATGAAAATCAACACAATATCGTATTCAAATAGAAATAGATTTCTACCTCATACTTGGGAAAGAACCCTAGCCCCTTCAAATGAAAGGCCAGGTTGCTTCCAACCATGCCACCATAGGCTCAAAAGAAGTCGGAACCTAACTGCTACCTGCAGTTCAGGAATTACCTGGTGAAACATCAGTCTCTTATCAGCGAGTTTTCCCCAACTTCCCGGCACACCAGGTGACAAAATTGATAGCTTTTTTTAGTTGGAATTACCCCTAATGAGTCAATATGGATGAACACGATATTGTGTTGATTTTCATCCATATTGACTCATTAGAGGTAATTCCAAATAAGAAAGTTATCAATTGTGTCACCTGGTTGGCCGGGAAGTCGGGGAAAACTCGCTGGTAAGAGACTGATGTTTCGCCAGGTAATTCCTGAACTGCAGGTAGCAGTTAGGTTCCGACTTCTTTTGAGCCTCTGGTGGCATGGTTGGAATTGACCTAGCCTTTCATTTGAATGGGCTAGGGTTCGATCCCAAGTATGCGGTTGAAATTTATTTCTATTTGAACACGATATTGTATTGATTTTCATCCATTATATATCAAATAATTTATCAAAAAGATATGGCTTATTTGAATGCATATATATATATATATATATATATATATATATATATATATATATATATATATATATATATATATATGCATTCAAATAAGCCATATCTTTTTGATAC
>NC_090746.1:8682027-8712027 GCF_036898095.1 Palaemon carinicauda
GTTAAAAGAAACACCAAATAGATCAATCCAATTGGGTGGCGACAGTTTTATTGGTATGGTAGGCGTCATCTACCAAATGGATGATGAAGGGAAAGGACAACCTCTTTATTAAATGGCATTAAAGATAGTAAAACGAAGTATTGCATCGTCAATGAAGGGGCAATGATAATATGGATATTGCAGAAACATCAGTAATTTTTTAGATTTATTTTGTAAAGGTGATTTAAATACAAGTAGATGGATACATTACTTAATAAAATTTCATATCACCGTATGACTAATAGATTGACAGATGGGCTTTATAGAAGTGCTGTGTTAGGCATAACAACCAAGACAGAAGTGTAAAGAAGGATTGTTATCAAATCACTTGCCCTTCCCTACACTGTTAATAAACCAACTTGTATAAACTTGATAGATCAGGCCCAATTTTGTTTGAATTTTTGCTCACCAGTCCTAGTATTTAATGTCAATGTCTGCTCATTAAAGTTTAGTTGCATTCACCTCGCCTCTCAGTTATCACGTAACTGGCACCTCACACATTGGTGACCACCGGAGTGTCCAGATCCCTCCTGCCTTTCCCTTCACTGATGCGTCTTACTGTTTGATAATGCCGCCTTCAGACAATGACTCTACTATCAACACCACACCCCTGAGACTACCATCCTTCGTCAGCGGAGAAGCGTTCGCACGGTTCCAGCATGCTGAAGTCCAGTTTTGCATCAAGGGCATGACTCAGTCAAACACCAAAGCAGATTACGTTCTCGCGGCGATCCCCTAGGACACTTTTCCGGAAATCTCAGATTGGGTGTGTGAACAAGGGTATACCCCAATAAAGTACGACACCCTCAAATCATACCTCCTGGAGCAGTACACTCTATTGCCTGTGGCCCACACAGTGAAACATTTTCAGCTCTCTCAGCAACCAGTGGGGAACCAAAAGGCTTCGCTCGCCCTCAGGGAATGACCAGTATAGCTCGCCTGCAACCTACCGCAGACGGCTCTCCTCTTGAAGTGAATCTACTTCCAGCCCTTTGAGTATGGCGCCTAACTGAACCTTTACACACTCACACTGCCATCCCTGATGTCGATATTTTGCCCAGGAAGGACCTGATGACCAAATTCGACGCCCTTACGGACAGCCACCTTTGAGATCTCCATTAACGACTCCACTCCGAATGATGTGGACAACTTTTCAACATTGATCGAAGCCGACGTGAATGCAGTAGGACACAGATAGCCACCCCATGATGTACAGGAGTAGCAACAAAACTGCCCACCACCCACTACATTCGCTCATGCCCCAACCAATGACCTCTTCGGCCACTTACTGATGCCCATTGGCCGCAGTTATACTACCACCACCTCAGGTTCGGGGCTACTACTAAGAAATGTTCGAACGGTTGTCAGTGACCTAAAATTATATAAGTAGGCTATCGCTTGTGGCGTTGTTTTCCCCTGTTACTAATCTTTTTTTTATACATGATGCAGGTACGGGCGTGAAATTTTTAGTATACACGCGTGCTTGCCGTTCTCGTCTGCCAAGGCCACTCGCATCCATGGATGCCTACACCCACCTCCTAACATCATACCCAAAAGTTTTCCGTCCAGAACTTCGTCAAACGCCCTCGGTTCCTGCCAAACACTGTATTTACCACCATATCAAGACAACGGGCCCCCAAATATCCTTGATTTCTTTTGTCATTCATTTCCCGAGTTATATTCTGACAGAAAAAAAGGTTGAATTATGTTGCTGCTGTAGTGGCCTTCTATCTTGTGTGTTTCTGCTGCCTTTATAGGGTGAGATTTGTAAAGGGATCCTGTTCCAGAGCAGTGACCCGATAGTTGATGCTCATTCTGTAGATTTTATAGTATAATTAGGGTACTCTGGCTGGTTGATGGAAATTTGTGTTCCTTAAAGTTGACTTAGCTTTGTTTTTATACCAGATTTTGAAGCTGCAAGGTCTATAGTGACTACTTTTTATTTGTCCTTACCAAATTTGGTTTAGGGATCATTTTTCAGGCATAAGGATCACATGACTAAGCCAAGATAGTTAGCATTTTGGGAAGATGGCCTCTATGTTTGTGAATGCTTTGCATTCCAGAATTTGTGTGTGTAGAATCTAACTGCTCTAGATATGGCCAAAAATTTTCTGCAACCAAGAAATATAAAAATATTTCAGTTGTTCGAAATGGTTCTCATTTGAGGTCAAGGTTTCAGAACCACAGAGCAGCAACAAAATGCATACCAATTTATAAATCTAAAATTGTTGGTCAATATCATTTATTAATTTTTTAATACCCTAGTCCTTAGCCTGTTAAAATCAGGTGAAACTTTATTTGTTTTCTTCAACTCGCCATTTTAATATCAGTAGTGGATGAAACAATACTACCAAGGTATTTAAAAAAATAACACCACCCACACCTGGGTATTACGAGTGTTGAAGGTGTAGGAAGCATGGTTTAGGTTAGCTTGCAACAATATGACATCTATTTTTCGTGCATTTAATTACTTGTCCAGTGCTCTCGTGCCTTTATTGAAGATTAGAGGTCTAGGATGGGTTGTACTGACTTCAAGGTGTTTGTCAAATTTGTATCCTCATCAATTGGCTGAATGTTTTGGTCAAATTTGTATCCTCATCAATTGGCTGAATGTTTTGGTCAAATTTGTATCCTCATCAATTGGCGGAATGTTTTAATATGACCTTGTAGCTATCTGATAATAATGTTATCATCCATTCAGTATTCTATTATGGAGATGAACACATAGAATAGCACAGTCGGCAGAACGTCAGTCTGCTTCAGTCCTAATTATTCCGGAAGCCGGAATATAACAAATCATAAAAAATAAATTTTTCTTCCTTGTTGAAGTGGAAAGAGTTGAGGTATTTTGAGAATGGGAAAGTTATGACCTTTGTATTTTGCAAATATCTTCCATGGGACAACATTTCAACATCTCTTCTATATATGCATCAAGTATAAATCCCATCAATGATCCTACTTTCCTTACTGAATTTGCACTGGATCTCTGGCTACACGGATTCAGGTACTGTATATGACTAATTAAGTGTGAGAGCAGAACTCTAGCTACGATTTCAATAGCTTCAAAGAGAAGAAAAATACCTCGAGTGTTGTTGCAGTTATTTCTCACTCCTTCATTCCTATAACTAGGATTTATAATGTAGGCTATCCAGGATTTTAGTATCTGCTGTTCCCTCTTAGGCGCAGTGAATCTTTCGCTACTGTTTTTTTTTTTTTAAAGAAAATAGTGTCCATGCTTGAAAATTTAATACGCTCAGAACTTTGTGCGATCCTGGAAACTTATCCAGGTACTGGATGGGTGGTAATTCAGGTAGAGCATAAAAAATCCGCCCTCAATGGCATTTTATTGGTACAAAGCAGATTGGAAAGGCTCAGCCCAGTGGTTTGAAATTTCCGTCTGTTCTTAGCTGTGAAATCTTAATTTTAGACTTACTCTTGCTGCTACTGTATCTTCTTACGAAACATAAGCATTCTAATTAAAGTGATTCTTATAAACTTTGGATGTCAGCATAAAATACTCAGCATATACTTATTTTAAAAACAATAAAAATATTGAATGAAAAATATGAAAAGAAAATTCAGCAATATCACCGTCATGTGAAAAAAGTATGTTCTCCAACTCTATTTTTTTTCCCAATCTCTGCATCTGCCTATTTGTCTTTCTCATTCTCCATCCCTTATCGACAATGCTTTTCCAGTTCCGAAAAAGTAAATGATAAAAACATCTTTTTGGTAATGGTAGGTGAAATATTTTTCGAGGAATTCCTTTGAACATCAAAATGAGAGAGAGAGAGAGAGAGAAAAAACATACATTTCCCCTGGCAATACTGCCCAAAAAAGAAGGGCGTTTGCCAGAAACCTTTGATTGGTGGAAATCTGAAAAGATAGCGTGTGAGTTTGTGCGTGTATGTGTTTTGTGTTTTGATGTATGCATGAGAGAGAGAGAGAGAGAGAGAGAGAGAGAGAGAGAGAGAGAGAGAGAGAGAGAGAGAGAGAGAGAGAGAGAGCTGCAAATACCTTTCTATGTAACATGAAATTTGATTTGCAATAACTATACTCACCTAAATAGCTGTTGCCTAGAAAGTTTATGCTTCAACTGAAAAGGAATGAAACCATTTCAGGTACAACCCAGGAACATAAGTGGTGTGCTACCCTTATTGGTGTAGTCATAACAGTTCCTCCTTTACCTAAATCAGGTATTTCCTTCACTCTCTGTTTAAAAATAACCATCATTTTGGATGATGAGTTTGATAGAAATTAGAGTAATGAGGAACTCAATCTTAATTCATTCCTTTTTTACTGAAGCTAAACTGAATAATGTAGCTTTTCGTGAAATCAAAACAATTTTACTATACCTTCATCGGCGTCAATGACCTTCGATGTCAGGATGCCAGAGAACTTCAGATCATTCATTCATTACTAGACCTTCATGCATATGGATGGCATTTTTCTTTTGATTTTCTAAGTTGTCTGTTATTTTTCGAAAGTTAGCAAGTAGTTCTTTTTGCACTTTTAGGAGACTCGGTAATGTCACTCAATTAGATGATTGTGTTGGCTGTAGTCCAGTTTTTTAAAACCTTATTGCCAAAACGCCTAAATAGGAATACTGAATGTACCCTATTTAGCAGTTTCGCCTTTGCAAAAGCCTTGGAACCTAATCATGATACCCATCCTGCAATTTCCAATGGCGTACTGTGGTTAGGAAGTTCATAAGATTAGTCTTGCTGCCTTTGACTGGTTAATCATGAGGCCCTTGTATTCAAACTTGAACAATAGGGGGTGGGTGGATCTTTTCTTAGCCTCATTATCGAATTTTTAAGTAATAGATTGCTAAGAATTTTTGTTGATGGGCATCATAATGACTATACGAATGCAATATCTGGTGTTCCTCAGGGTATGTACTCATCCCATTAATTTTCTTATTATATACGCCTCATATGTTTTATGGCCAAGAAAACAACCTTGGTACATTTGCTGATGATGTTATTCTCCTTGCATATATACATACATATATATATATATATATATATATATATATATATATATATATATATATATGTGTGTGTGTGTGTGTGTGTGCGTGTGCGTGTTAGTGGTGAATGTATGCATGTATGAGAAGGGTATTCGCAGTGCATACTGTATATATATATATATATATATATATATATATATATATATATATATATATATATATATATATATATATATTCCCACTGAATACCCTGCTAGCTTTTCCAGCATGTCACACAGTCGTGTTTGGTACAAGATAAAAAATATTAGTTTTACTAATCTTACATCGAAATGATAAGTTTATTAGAACTTTCGTTCTGCTCCCATTAACAACGTATTGAAATTAATTATTAATATAACATCAAAAGGTAATTCGTTCTCTATGTCGGTAAGTGGAAAATAATTGGCATTAGTTATAGTCCAACTCTGTTCGCCTTGTCTAATTGAAATTTAATTGTATGCAATTATTGCATATTATTAATTAAGTTTTCTCATAGTTTTAAATCTATTGATTTTTACTGGTATCTTATTTGTTCCTGTCTTTAATTATTATTATTATTATTATTATTATTATTATTATTATTATTATTTTTATTATTATTATTATTATCAAATATTAATTATTATTATTATCAAATATTAATTATTAATTATTAATTATCAATTATTATGATTTATTATTGTCATTATTATTATTATTATTATTATTATTATTATTATTATTATTATTATTATTATTATTAAAGCCACGCTATAACTCTTAGTTAGAAAAGCAAGAGGCTTTAAGCCCAAGGGGTCCAACAGGGAAAAATACCCCAGTGAGGAAAGGAAACAAGGAAAGGAATAAACTACAAGAGAAGTAATAAACAATCAATATATATTTCCAGAACAGTAACAACACTAAAATAGATATTTTATATTTGAATTATAAAAAAAAAAAATCAAGCAAGAGAACTCTAATCCAAGACAATCAGAATGATAAGTTCACATTTAAATTAATATTAATTAAAACATATTTTAAATCCTTATCCCTTGATTTTTCCTGCAAGCAAACTTATGCAAGTAATCACCTTTCCTCTTCTAATCCAAATGGCTATTTCATTTGGAATCTGCGTAGATTCTTTTCTCGATTCTTCTCCACAGATAACTGTTGGATCTCTATTCTTTCTTCTTTATGTCCTCTATTTCATATTTTCTTACATGAAATTTCTATTTTTTTTTTGTTATGCGGCCATTTTTTGTTTCAAGTACTTATACTTTGATTTTTTTTTATCGAATACCGAGCCTTTGTAAACCGTGTGATATTCTTCATTGTAAAAATCGCAAATACTGAAAAGTCTTGTCTGTCTTTGCAGGTCTTTTCATTTACAGTACTCATATTGTATGAGCTCATCGTAAGAACATGTATACTTTTATTCTCAACTTTTGTTAGAGGAATCTAGGAAGTTGTTAGTAAATTTCTTTAAAATATCCTCTTTATAATGTATGTTCTCTTCCTCGTCAAGATAGGGATTATAAATATGCAGCCCCGAGATTATACAATAAGCTCCCACTAGACATCCGAAAGACTGAAGATATTACGGCTTTCAAGAGGAAACTGAAGACCTTCTTGTTCTGTAAGTGCTTTGATAGTGTGGATCTGTCAATAAAAGAGCAGTATGCGGTGTGAAATGCTAAATGCCATGGAATGCATACGATAATATTACTGTGAAGGTCCTGTCGAGAGTAGGGTTCCTTTGCTGTAGACGACCGGTAAAGCAGTCATGAAAGGAAAGAAAAGTTTGCAAATTTCTTCTCCAGTGCTTTTTAGGTGTATGAAAAACTACTACTTCTGATCATATGAAATAATTCTCTGTTTCCTGAAATCCTGGAAATGTTTGAAAACTTCCCTAACTCTCCGAAGATGAAAACAGTGTCATAAGTTTCAGATCTTTCGTTATGGAACTGATTGGACGCCGTGACATATCCTGTATATCATTATACTTTTACCTAAGAAAAAAAAGTTGTATTTTCCTTTTCAAGGATTTCACATGTTGGTCTCAGTTCGTTGACTCCTGATTTAGTGCATGATGGCGTTTTGATGAATATTATAATTATCATATCTTTTTTGTAGATATTACTGTTTTGCATTGCCTAGGGGGAAGGTAAGCGCTTGGAATCAGGTTTTGTAGTGTGACCTTATTTTTATCATATTTTCCTACAGTCTTATTCTGGCCTTATTATCGTGATACAAGTTTTTGTTAAAGTTCACACAAATTAATTTTCTGCTAGATATGTCTTATGCATGTCAATAAAATGGTGTGATGGACTGTATTAATTTTTTTTTCTTTCCTGGTTTATTACTGTATTCTGCTGACAAGGCCATCTTTATCTAATTTTAGTTATCCAAATATTTTTTGCTTCTTTCCCTATCTAATGATTGTTTTTTTTTTTTTCCTGTTTCAGAAGGCCATAAGCCTTGGTTCATTATTTACTTGTACCTAATTTATGAATGTTTGTTAAGCTTTAACCAAATCTATTACTTTGTCCTAATCCTTGTACGCAAAATATGTGTTTTATACAGTGAGATTAATGACCTTTTTAAAAGTAGTATGACTGGCACAAATTGTAGTGCTTGATCACTGAACTCTGTCATACGTGACGAGTATAAACTCTCTCATGAGGTGATGGGTTGAGGCCCTATTGGTGACAGTATATTTCATCACAGTGGAGAATTCCACAAAACCTAACAATTCAGCATGTTGATAGAGCAACATTGCATCTTACTTGCCGAGGGTTAGGCAGTACCACTCGAGCGAACATAAGGGCAAGTGGGTACTCGTCTGAGAGTATCAAACTGTGTATAGTGTATTCACAAACCTTTTTGTAATAAAGTGAAAAAAAAACCTCATGTTCCGATGCCTGATAATCCGTTGACATGGGACAACTTTACTGTTATTTGTTTTCTACAGAATCTCTAAAGATATGATGTTTTTTTTATTTTATACCATCCTGGTTTGACATAGAATAAAAATAAAAAAAATTAATTATCAAATATTCTACCGTTCTTTACGCATCGTTCCAAATGTTACTGTTCACACTTTAACTTCAATGCACGTTTCCTGGAATTCTAGAAGGTGAATCCATTAGGCTTTACAAAACACGACTTTCCACCATTACATCAAACAATACTAACTTTAAGATTACTCTGTTTGACATTAGCTATAGTAAGCAGCACTTCTAGGAGGTCACTCCACAATCAAACCTGGGTAGAAGAGAATCTTTAACTATGGTAAACAGCTCTTCTAGAGAAAGAAAATCCAAAATCAAACCATTGTACTCTAGTCTTAGATAGTACCAAAGCCTCTGTACTATGGTCTCTCACTGTCTTGGGTTAGATTTTTCTTACTTCAGGGTACAATCGGGCCCCCTATTCTATCTTATTTCTCTTCCTCTTTTATAGCTTATATTTTTTTTTAATGTTACTGTTCTTGAAATATTTGATTTTTCCTTGTTTCCTTTCCTCACTGGGCAATTTTCTCTGTTGGAGCCCCTGGGCTTATATCATCCTGCCTTTCCAATTAGGGTTGTAGCTTGGCTAATAGTAGTAATAATAATAATAATAATAATAATAATAATAATAATAATAAGTGAAACGCCTTTCTTATTTTGGTTGCTCTCTCGTCGAAGAGTGAATGTGTCTTTCCTTAAAGATTTTGCTATCTCTATTTAACTCATTTGTTTCCTCGATATCGAGGACCTTTCTATTCAAAAAATCCTCTTTCCCGATATCTAATCAACCCTTTATCGACTCATGCCTTAAAAAAAACATTCAAAATACACACTCCTTTATTTCATTTATGATCAAGCCCTTTTTCCAAAAGACTAAACAACCTCCGAATACCATGTTCTATCCTTTGACACTTGAATTAATCTTTTTACCACTTCTGTATATCCACATTTCTCACTCATCACAAAACATATTACGCCAACAATTTATCTCAACAGTGTTTACCTTTTTAATTTCGTTTCCCTTAACTCTCACAATTATTTTTTTCAGAAAATAGATTTGTTTTAACATTCCTATCATACAGTATCCCCTTTGCTTCAACAGATAATGCTAAATTAAAACTAATCTTTTGCACACCGTTACCTTCTCCTTCTCCTGTTTGGAAGCTTTTCTCACCTTGTAATTATAATTTATATCTATTTCGAGATAGTTACATAAGTCAACTATTTCCATTATTCCACCCTCTATAATAATATTCATCATAATGAGACCCAAATGTCTTTAATGATCCCAATTCATTCTCCTTACCTTTCGCTCCTTCATTTAAAATCTATTTTCTCTTCATGTTTAAAGGTTTAAAGGCTGCTCCTGAATGGCAGAGGAAAGGGACAGTGACATTACCCTATCGAGCAGAATAATGATCAACGCCCAAACCCCCTCTCCACCCATGCTAGGACCAAGGAGGGCCAGGCAATTGCTGCTGATGAGTCATTCTTAGCTCACAAGGATGGTGAGGTTGCAGCGACCAAAGAAACTAACGAGTTTGAGCAGGACTCTAACCCCAGTCTGGCATTCACCAGTCAGGGACGTTACCACATCGGCCACCATAACTGTTTCAAACTCTTTTGCAAACTTTTTATCACTATCTTTTTTTCTGACTTCATGCACTATTTAATCCCTAGAGATGGTGGGCAGTTATGGTGACATACACACCCGAAGACCCAATTCACACCAAACCAGTAAGTCTCCTGTCTACATGATTAAAAAAAAAAAATCCCATTTAATTACTTTCAGCCACCTATCTTATATATCGTTATTTCTCACCATACTTCATAATTCCCTTCTGATTCGATTATAAGCTTTTTTTTTACAATATCAAACTCATTTTTTTTTATTTATTTATTTTCAAACTTCTCGCATAATAATTTCATTAATAAAAACTTGATCTTCCCACTCTCTCCATTGCCTAAGACCTCACTGTTCTTCCTTTATCAGACCTTCTGTTGCATGTCTTACCTTTGAAATCAAATTCCTTCCATCTGCTTCCGCTAGTATACTATATTATCGTACGACCCTAAAATTCCTATAGATGCATCTAAGTTTTATCTGTTTATAATAAAATGGTTATTCTTCTCACACGTTTCTTTGGAGCTTTTCCCTCATCAAGACATTCCTTACAAAGCTTTCCCAGTCACTCAGCCTTACTATTACTACCATATTGTGTCATTTTAATGGGGTTTTTTTATATCCTTAAAAGTTACCTTCATATATATCCTCAGATTTTTTTTAATCCCCATAAGTACTGCATCACTTAACTGTCTGTCTTTTATCCTCCTAATTCCTAGAACTTTTAAAAGAAAACTTTTTGTATAATATCTATTTGTTCATTAACTTTCTCTGTGCACCTTGAAACAACATCAAATTCCACTTTGGTATTGCCATCTATTTCTCTCCCTTAGTTTTTGTTCTTGACTGTATTTTTTACTTTTGTACAAATATTAAATTGTCTTGTATTCCAGTACCTGTTTTTTTCTCTGCTATCATGAAACAGTACCTCTAGTAATATTTTTTTTTCATTTCCAATATATTTTTATTTCCTCATTCTACCACGCATTATTTATATTTTGTCTTTTCCTTCTTTACCAAAATGGACTACCTACAGTAATGACACCTTGACCTAGTAATATAATTTTGCAATAATACCCATCTGATATTTCTTCCACTATTTCTTAAACCGTAGTCCAGAGTCCATTGATTTTCTCTATATTTATTTGACTTATCCGTCTTATCTTATTTAAATATCCAACCAAATTTCTGATTTTATTTTTACAGCTCATTACTTGCAAGTTATTTACTTCCACCAAATAATGATCGGATATACACCCGGGCAACTCCTCTTCTCACCATTACATCCATCTACTTACTCTTCTCTTCGCTCTGCACTAATATATAATTTAGAAAAGCTTTTATTATTATTATTATTATTATTATTATTATTATTATTATTATTATTATTATTATCAATTATTAATTATTATTACTACTACTACTACCGTTAATTATTATCAATTATCATCAAATATTATGTATCATTATTATCAATTATTATGTATTATTATTATCATCATTATTTATTATTATCATCATTATTATTTAATATTATCATCATTATCTATTATTATTATCATCATTATCTATTATTATTATTATCATTATTATTATTATTATTATTATTATTATTATTATTATTATCATCATCATCTAAGCTACAATCCTTCATGGAAAAATAGGATGCAATAAGCCCAACGGCCCATAAAATAAGCCAGTGAGGAATGTTATAAATAAGGAAAAATATACTCTATGAAAAGTTGTGAATGAAGAATAGAAAAAATCTTGAGATTATTAAAAACCTTAGATTAAGTATTTCATAAATAAAATGAAGAGAAACTCGTGTCAGCCTGTTCAACATAAAAACATTGCTGCAAGTTTGAATTTATGAAGTCTCACTGATTCAGCTGCCTAATTAGGAAGATCATTCCACAATCTGGTCACAGCATGAATGAAATTTCTAAAATACTGTGTAGTATTGAGTCTTATGATGGAGAAGGCAAGACTGTTCGAACTAACTGCATACCTAGTATTTGTGACGGGCCAAGAGTAGGTTGTGACTCAAAGGCGAGATGAAAGCAACCGAGTAACTTTATTACGACAAATCGAGTATACATACACACTAGATCCCGGTAAAAAGGTCTCAAAATACATACATGCTATTTCTTGTCAAACCGGCAACCGGTCCTGTTAACAGTTAAAAATGAAATATGCACACAGGTTAAAACAGGTTGCTGTCAGTACGAGGGGAGAGCGAAGAACAAAGGATGATATAAACAAAACAGAGAAATGTCGTTACCGTGTACACTCGTGTGACACACAGGTGGTACAAGGCTCCCCACCCCTAAAACTGACAAACTGTACATGGTAAATAGGGCACCCTGATCTGGAGAGGTGAACTTTAGGTGGGTCATCTGGCAGGAGATAAGCAGGTTTTAGACGATCAATGGAGACCCAGTCTTCTTTGCCACGAATGTTTAGTAGGAATGCTTTCAGATTGTGTCAGATCACAAGGAAAGGGCCCGTAAGCGGTGGCTTGCTAGTGTTGTTGCATAGGAAGACGTGCATTGCAGAGTGCAAGTCTGTCGGTATGTGATGCTTTGCTGGGGGCTTGTATGTCTGGCGGCATGGAGTAAATTTTCCCACGATGTGACGTATGTGCTGGAGATCTTTGGAGGAGGTTGCAGAAGGAAAAAATTCGGCAGGGACGATCAACAGGTCGCCATACACCATTTCAGCTGTCGAGACGTCCAGGGCATCTTTAGGAGTGGTCCTTAGTCCTAGGAGGACCCAGGGAAGCTGAGTAAACCAGTTGGAGTCCTTGCAGCAGGACATCAAAGCTGCTTTGAGGGTGCGATGAAAACGTTCAACCATTCCATTGGCAACTGGGATATAGGGAGTTGTCTGATGTAGGGTGATGTCCAGAAGATTCATTAATGATGTCTACAATTGAGAGGCGAAAGTGGTGCCCCTGTCAGAAGTAATATGCTCCTTGATACCAAATCTTGCCATCCATCCTGAGAGTAAAGCAGATGTACGTGGCGGACGTTGCAATTTTCTTGGAGTAGCTTCAGGCCAACGAGTGGAGCGGTCGATGACGGTAAACATGTAACGATGTTCTTGTGATGTGGGTAGGGGGCCTACAACGTTCACGTGGATGTGTGCGAAACGACGCTGAGGTTGAGGAAAGGTGCCCACTCTTGAACCCGTGTGTCGATGTACTTTGGAAGTTTGGCAAGAAGTACAGGCGCAGACCCAATCCTTAGCATCCTTAGTAATGCCGTGTCAAATGAACTTCGTTTTCAGCAACTGTGAAGTAGAACGGTGTGAGGGATGTGAAAGGCCATGAATGAAATCAAACACCTGTCGGGGCATGGAAGCAGGAATCCACGGTCGCGGTCTACCAGTACTGATGTCACAGAGGAGGGTGGAGTTGGAGTCGTCGAGAGGGACGTCTTCCCAAAGGAGGGATGTGCAGGATGTCTTACATGCTTGATACTCTGGATTCTGTCGTTGGGCTTCAGCCAAGGCATTGTAATCCAATCCCAGTTGAACGGTAGCCAACGTGTTTCTTGACAGGGCATCAGCAACGGGATTCATTTTCTCTTTGACATGTTGAATGGTGCAATTGTATTCAGCCACGGCAGAGATGTTGGCGTTGACGTGTGGACTAAGCGTCAGACTATCGAGTGAAGGCGTGCACCAGAGGCATGTGGTCTGTGCGAATGATGAAGGGTGTACCTTTTAAGAAATGGCGAAAGTGATGGACAGCCAAGTGCACCGCCAGCAATTCACGATTGAAGGTAGGATGACCCAATTCTGCCTAGGACAGTTTTCATCTGAAGAAGGCCAAGGGGCGGGGCAACCGTTGACCACCTGTTTGAGTACTGCACCAATAGCAACGTCGCTGGCATTGGAGGAGTGAAGGAGAGGGGCATGTGGGACGAGAAAAGTGCGAGCAGCAGCAGGTGATAGGGCATTCTTTGCATTGCAGAAGGCCGCTTTTTGAAGGGGACCCGACTTCAGGTCTTTTGGCTTGCCCTTGAGGGAGGCGTAGAGGGGAGCAAGAGTGGCAGAAATGGCTGGAAGAAAACGGTGATAATAGTTGATCATGCCCAAGAATTTCAGCAGTGCTTTGACAGTCGAGGGCGTGGGGAAGTTCTGAACGGCTGCTACCTTCTCAGGGATGGGATGGATTCCTTCAGGAGTGATGCGGTGCCCTAAGAATGACACTTCGTTAGCGCCAAAGGTACACTTGTCGTACCGGACTACAAGGCCGTTTTATTACAGGCGGTTACGCATGATGCGCAGGTGACGAAGGTGTTCCTCTTTTGAGGAAGAGAACACAAGTATGTCGTCCACGTAACATACACAGTAGGGGAGGTCCCCTAAGATGCCACCCATGAGGCGTTGAAAAGTGGCCCCAGCATTACGAAGGCCAAAACAGGAGTATTTGAAGGTGTATGTACCCACCAATGTGACGGGCCAAGAGTAGGTTGTGACTCAAAGTCAAGATGATAGCAACTGAGTAACTTTATTACGACACATCGAGTATATATACACACTAGGTCCTGGTAAGAAGGTCACAAAATACTGACATGCTATTTCTTGTCAAACTGGCAACCGGTTCTGTTAACAGTTAACAATGAAATTTGCAGACAGATTAAAACAAGTTGCCGTCAGTGCGAGGGGAGAGCGAAGATACAAAGGATAATAAATACAAAAAAGAGAAATGTCATTACTATGTACGCTTGTGTGACACACTGGTGGTACATATTACATACATGATGGTAGTCTCTTAGGATATCTGAATGCAGATGATGGTCATGTTCATAACAAATGCACAAGGAACTTACTGAACGATAGTGCCAGAAATCAGTATCCAGATTAATAATAAGAACTTTAATAAACCTAAAGATTTTGTCAACAAATTAAGATAAGAATCATCAAATTGAAAACCTGGCAGGAAAAATACTCGAAACAAGAAAAAAAATAATTAAAATAATTTCTTCATGAATAGATCAATTACTGAAAATCTTGAAAGATTTTCTCAATAAGCCAATCTTTTTTGCAGTTCAAGAAACAAACTGAATGTGTTTCTCACAAGTAAATCTGAAATCAAGAATCAAGAATCACATGTAAAATTTTAAAGTTGTTGTTTATAGAAACATTATCATTGTAGAGATCTGGATGTTGTGGAACCATTGTCCTTGACCAACTTATAATCAGATTGAATTTTGTGACGGTTCAACTTCATGCCCCATAATTTGCACCATGCACTAATTTTACCTATTAAGGGATTCAGTCATCTCAGATATACATTCCGGAGATGGAATTGTTGCAAAGAAAGCATTACCATCTGCATATGCAACCAGCTTGTTTTCTATGCTAAACCGCATATCATGCATATATGGTATAAAAAGTAATAGGCCAAGATGTCACATTGTTATACCCACCATGGTGCCCAGGGCACCAACCAACCGTTGAAATACAACTGCTAGAGAGTACTTCGATCCTTTGACTAGCCAGACAGTACTATACTGGATCTTTCTCTCAGATTATGGCTCATTTTGTCTTTGCCTCCGCAGACACCGAATAGTCTGGCATATTCTTTACATATTCTCCTCTGTCCTCATACACCTGACAACAATGAGATTACCAAACAATTCTTCGCTCAAGGGGTAAACTACTGCACTGTAATTGTTCAGTGGCCACTTTCCTCTTGGTAAGGGTAGAAGAAACTCTTTAGCTATGGTAAACAGCTCTTCTAAGAGAAGGACATTCCATTTCAAAATCCAAATATTACTCCCTAGTCTTAGGGAGTGCCATATCCTCTGTACCATGGTCTTCAACTGTCTTGGATTAAAGTTCTCTTGCGTGAGGGTACACTCGACTATGCTGTTCTATCTTATTTCTGTTCCACTTGTTTTTTTTTTTGTTTTTTTGAAGTTTTTTTAGTTTATATAATAAAGATGTAATTTAATGTTGTTACTGTTCTTAAAGTATTTTATTTTTATTGTTCATTACTTCTCTTGTTGTTTATTTCCTTGTTTCTTTCTTCTGGCTATTTTTCCCTGTTAGAGCCCTTTGGGTTATAGCATCTTGCTTTTTCAACTAGAGTTATGACTTACCTTGTAATAATAATAATAATAATTTAGTATTTAACAATTAAAAAATGATGCTAAGGAAAGGATCACTTATTCCAACTGTTTGGGTTTGAAAACAAACTGTGGCAACGTAATAGTTTGGTTGTAATAGAGGCGAGGTCAATGCAAGTGATGTTTATTCAACAGATAATGAGCTTATACAAGCAGTTGAAAGCAACAATATCACAAATATACAAATGATATGAAACTTGCAATGACAAGCTTAAACAGGTTTTTCTATTTTCAGTGCGGGAGGGCGTGTATGAAACGTGCAGTACATGGGCTCCACCCATACAAAAGCCATACATGTGAAATAGGGCATCCTGCTTCAGAAAGGCGAACAGTAGCCAGGTTATCTTGCAGGAGAGACGCATGTTTTAGGCAATCAATGGAGACCTAGTTTTCTTTGCCACAAATGTATTATAATTGAGAAACCCTTTGGTGTGAGATGGACAACGAGGAGAGGGCACATGTAAGATTGCATCAGCAGTGGCTTGCTAGTGCTCAGAAAGACATGCAATACATTTTGTAAATCTAGGTATGTGTGGCTTCACTGGGTGCTTGTAAGTCTAGTGGCAGGGAATAAATTTTTCCACAATGTGACGCAAGCACTGGAGATTTTCGGAGAAGGATGCAGGCAAAAAAAATTCAGCAGGGACAGCCAACGGCTCGCCATACACCATTCCAGCTGCCAAGACATCAAGGGCGTCCTTAGGAGTGGTTCTTAATCCCAGGAGGACCCAGGGAAGCTGAGTAAACCAGTTGAAATCCAAAGCCATTTTGAGAGTACAATGAAAACTTTCAACCATTCCGCTGGCTGCAGGGTTGTAGGCAGTGTTCTGGTGTAGGGTGATGCCCAGGAGATTTGCTAATGATGTCCATAATTAAGAGGTAAATGTGGTACTCTGTCAGAAGTAATATGCTCAGTAATACCAAATCTTCCTATCCACCCTGAGAGTAAGGCAGATGTACATAAGGCCAACTATTGGGGGTGGTTAGTGATGGTTAAACAGGTAACGGTGTCCATGTGATGTGGGTAGGGGACGTACTACGTCCCCGTGAATGAGGGAAAATGATGCTGAGGTTGAGGAAAGGTGCCCACTTCTGAATCCGTGTATTGATATATTTTTGAAGTTTGGCGCGGACTCAATCTTTAGCATCCTTAGTTATGCTGTGCCAAATGAATTTATCTTCAACAGTGGTGCAGTAGATCGGCGTAATGGATGTGAGAGGCCATGAATTAAATCAAACACATGTCGGCACATGGGACAGGTATCCATGGTCGTGCCTTACCAGTACTGACGTCACAGAGGAGAGTACTGTTGGAACCATCTAATGTGACATCTTTCCAATGGAGGGATGTGCAGGATGGCCTACATGCTTGGTACTCTGGATCTTTTCGTTGGGTTTCTGCCAAGGCATCGTAATCCAAGCCCAGGTGAATGGCAGCCAATTTGTTTCAAGAAGGCATCGGCAGAGGTATTCATTTTCAAAGGGACATGTTGAAGGGTGCAATTTTATTCAACCAGGTCAAAGAGATGTTGGCGTTGAATGTCGGACCAGGCATTGGACTGCGAATAAAGATGTGCACCAGAGGCATCTGGTCCATGTAAATAATGAAGGGCGTACCTTCTAAGAAGTGGTAAAAGTGACGGACAGCCAAATGCATCAGCAATTTGCGGTCGAAGCTTGAGACGTTAGATTTTACCTAGGACAGTCTTCTATTAAAGAAGGCCAACGGGAGGGTGGAGTTGTTGACCATCTGCTCAAACACTGCATAAAAAGTGACATTGCTGGTATCAGTGGAGAGAAGGAGAGTGGCATGTGATACCGGGAAAGTGAAAGGAACCACAGTTGATAAAACATTTGTTTTTGCGCTGCAGAAGGCCGCTTCCTTAAAGGGACCCTATTTCAGGTCTTTTGGCTTACCCTACAGGGAGGTGTAGAGGCGGGCAACTGTCAAGGTCGTGGGGAATTTCGGAACAGCTGATACCTTTTTAAGGAGGAGGTGGATGCCTTCAGGAGGGATGCGGTACCCTAAGAACAATACTTTGTTGGTGCAAAAGGTACACTTCTTGTACCGGACTACTAAGATGTTCTGTTGTAGATGGTTAAAAACGATGCATAGGTGATTTAGGTGTTTCTCTTGGGAGAAGGAGAACAAAAGTATGTTGTCTACGTAACATATGCAAAAGGGGAGGTCCCCTAAGATGCCATTCATGAGGCATTGAAAAGTGGCCCCAGGATTATGAAGGCCAAAACAGGAGTAATTGAATGTGAATGTACCAAAGGGGTTGGTGATGACGTTCTTGAGGATGCCTTCTACCTTCGTGAGCACCTGACAATACCCCTTCAAGAGGTCGAGCGTGGAGAAAAGATTTTCTTTGTGCAAGTAGGAGGTAACATCGGCAATGTGGTCTGTAATCCTCACAAAGGAGTAGGGAGTTAACCTTCTTCAGGAAGATGTGTATAGGGGACGACTATGGGTATGAGTCCTTTTGGAAAAGTCTTAGTTCTTCCACTTCCACGAACGTTTGTTTAGCGAATGCGAAATGATTCGATGCTAGATGCCTGATCTGGCAAACAGTGCTTGATGGGAACTGTTGGCATTCGGTGAAGTTCTAGACAGAGGACTTATGGGGATGAAGTGAGGAGGTGGGCATAGACTTCCATGAGTGCAATGATGTGGAGTCCGAGGTCGGAGGGGGCGGGTTGAAGAGGGGTGGACTAATATGAATCTGCATTGACTGCCAGCAATGTGTCACATCAACCAGGAGGTGGAAATGGGTGAGGAAATCTGCAACAAGTAGTGGCAATATTACGTCAGTAACTAATAATTTCAAATGGTATCTGGCGCTACCAAATGATAGTGTGGGTTTCTCATACCTGTTGATGGGGATCTCAGATCCTTTGTCAGCTACTAGGCAGATGTCGGTAGGCTTACAATGACTAAGTTGTGTTCTGGAGAGTGACTTTGTTCGAAGGGAATTGAAAAAACTGCACACCCGTACCTGCATCATGTAAAAAGAAAATAATTTGCACTCATACCTACATCATGTAAGAAGAAAAGATTACTGGCAGGGGAGGCCACCTTCACAAGCAATGGCCTACTTACCCGTTTTGTGGTCACCGACAACCGTTTCCTAGTTTCTTCGTAGTATCCCCGAATCTGATAGTAGCAGAACTCTGGATGATGGGCACCAGTAAGTGGCTGTAGAGGTCATTGACTGAGTCGTGAGTGAGGGGTGACTTATGTGGGTTGTAGGCTGTTTTGTCGCTGCGCTAGCATGTCATGTGGCCAGCTACGGTGTACTATCTCATTCACGTCAGATTCGGTCAGTGTAGAATGGTTATCCTCCTCGTCTATAAGGGCATCAATTTTAGTCATTGGGTCTTTTATGTGAAAGGTATCGACATCGGGGATGGCAGCATGGATGGGCTCGGGTAGGGATTGTACACAGAGGGCATAAATTAGGTTCACATCCTGAGGAGAGCCGTCTGTAGCAGGCTGCAAATAAGCGATACCAGTCATTTCCCTGAGGGCGAGCAAAGCCTTCTGGTCCCCCAACGGCTGTTGAGAGGTGAAAAAGCTTGGCTATAAGCTGGCAATGGCGAGTACTGCTCCATGGTGTATTTTTTAGGGCATCATATGCTATTTGGGTGTCCTCTGGGTTGCAAAGCCAATCAGAGATTTCTAGGAAAGTGTCCTCGGGTGCAAACATTTCTCTGGTGGTGAAGCCGGCAGTTTCATTGAGGCGGCGTGTGTCGGAGAATCATGCTTGGGAGGCAGCATTGTAAATAGGGCACGGTGAAAACGGCTGTATGGAGTAGTCACTCCAGGGTCAGTAATATGGCAACGTAGCTCTTCGGTCTTAACAGAGAGGTAAGGTGACAGCAAGTGAGGTTTATTCAACAGCTGAGCTTACATGAAAGTGGTTGAGAACAACAATGTCACCAAAAAATTGAAACAATATGAAACATGCGATGGTAAGCTTAAACAGGTTTTTCAGAGTGGGAGAGAGCAAGAGATAAATAAAGCTATAGCATTACAGTGTATGATCGTGTATGAAACATGTGTGGTACAAGGGCCTCATGATTAACACAGTCAAAGGCAGCACTAAAATCAAGGCCAATTATACTAATTTCTTGACTACAATCAAGGGATTTCTGTACGGCATTTAAAATTGTAAGAAAGGCAATTAGATGCAGCAAGGCCTTTATAAAACCCAAATTGCAAACTAGGGAAGTTTTTTACCTTTAGCATATCCATTTAGACTTTTTGCCATTAAGGCGTTCAAAAACTTTAGATAATATGGGGAGTATGGAAATGAGGTAATGAGCATTGGTAGACCTACAGGAAACATATTTATCTAATGGAGTAACATTATTAATTTTCCAACCCGTTAAAAACAACCTCTTCTTGCTAATTTGCGGAAAATAATAGACAACTTAGGAACTAAGAAGTCGGTTGTCTATTTAATAAACAAAGGTAATTACCATTTGGGTTTACATCTCCATAAGCATCAAGGGCCATCAAGAGTGTTTAATTCCACAGGGCCGAAAATATAAACAAGTTAGTGTAGCCTCATGGAAACACGAAAGAGGATGACTAAGTTTCTTATTTCTCTACTTACTGTCGAACAGAGCCAAAAGTGTTGCCTTTTCCTTTGGACAGTTTCTTCAATAAGCACATCTACAATCATCATTGAACCAAGATTTGCCTATCATTCGGTATTTAAATAAAAAAAAAATCTCATACAAGAGAACAACAGGGTCAGCACTTTTAATACAATTGTGATAAATTGAAAGGCAAAAGATCACTCAAAATGCATTTCTAGTCTGCTTGAGATTTCACGCATAACCTTCGTTAGTATTACTTACATACCAGGGACAGGCCGCTCAGTCTCAACTACAAACGAAGCCAAGGTATGATCAGATGCCCCAACAAGAGAACCAATATTATTTGGTATAATAAAAAGGGAATTAGTTTATACTAGGTCCAAGCAGTTACCATACCTATGAGTAGCTTCACTTATGATTTCCTCACAGCCTGATTCAGAGGCAAACTCCGAAGTTCTTAAGCCGTGATGATCAGTAGGAGCAACAGAATTCAGCCAATGCCGATCATGAACATTAAAATCACCAACAATCACAAAAAGTCCTTTCTATCTCTTGTATTTGAGCCATAATGGTAAGAAGAAATCCAAATTCTGATGGATAGAAAAAAAATACAAGTTGTTATGACTGCCACAATATATTATGTCCTGAATCTAATACGTACACATTTATAGCAGAACTTAGGAGAAGCAGGGTACTCGGTCCTAATATACACTGCCATTCCCCTTGACCTAATAATGGCATCCCGTTTCAAAATCATCGTTTTTTTGAAACTTGGAATACGGAGCTCAGATGAGTGGCTTATTTGTGAAGCCAAAGTTTTTGATGTAATAGAATATCATAATGTCTGGAGGCAACTTCCTGATCTCGAATATTACAATACAGCCAACTTCCTGGTCTCGGATATTACAATACAGCCAACGAATATTGCAATACATTATAAAGCACTGAAATCTAGGGTGCACTGGTCTCAGATTATGCTCAATATCTCTAGACAGAATAAGAATTAAAAACAATAAGAAAGTCTCATCATACTTGAAAACAAACATAACAATTATGATGAAAAAAAAGTTGTACACATATATAAAACATAAAATGTATTTTTCCTCAGATGTACGAATAAAAATATATAAAAAAAATACATTATAAGTTAAAAGATCAGGTAAAGTAGAGTAATAACGTTGGTAATTTCCTGTGGTGTAGGTTGGAAAGAAGGAAAAAGGTTCTTCCGTCAATTAACTAAGTTAATTAAAAAGTTTAAAGTTCCCTACCTTGCGTTATGGGCCTCCTTACTCCTTTGATGCTCGATATAAGGTAGTTACCATCAAGGTCCTTTATTTATCTAAAGGACCTTGGTTACTATAATATGAAGCCGTATAACCCCAATACTAATCATGGATAGTTTTACTTAGTTTACTATGAATTTCTCGATGACATTGTCGATACTGGGGAAAATGAAGGTTAAATCTTATGAGGGAGATTGGTATTTATTTACTTGCTAATTTTGTGTTTAGGCATCGCCAGTAGTTGCCAATTGCCTAAACCTCAAACCCCTTTCAGGCTACGTGCGTTCTGTGCAATGCCGAATTTGTGTGCTTTATATATACGGAAAGTAAGCAAATTATGAGTCATATATCCAAAACCATGATTTCATTTAATGGTACATCTGGAACTTCGTATGCTAGTGAAGGTAAGGCTTACTTGAGTACACTTAATATTTAAGTACTTTAGGGTTGTGATGGCCGATGTGGTAACGTCCCTGACTGGTGATCCCCAGACTGGTGTTCGATTCCAACTCAAACTCGGTAGTTTCTTTGCAAGCTGCAACCTCACCATCCCTGTGAGCTAAGGATGTGGTCATTGCGTGGCTCTCCTTGGTCCTACCTTGGGTGGAGAGGGCGCTTGGGCGCTGATCATATGCATATATATAGTCAATCTCTAGGACATTGTCCTGCTTGATCGGACAATGTCACTGTCCTTTACCTTTGACATTCGTGAGCGGACTTTAAAATCTTTAAACCTATAACCTTAGATGGTTTACTCAAGGTTAGCTGGTCTCTAAGTTAGGCAAGGTAAGGATGCTTCACTGTATTTCGCTAGCCTGTATACTCCCTCACTCAAAAATCCGAGTCAGCCACATTGATGTCCGTTTATTGATGTTACTAAGGGCTTTATAGTTTAAAAATGGATGCCTTAAGTGTTTAAAGGATTCCCACATATTCTTATGCTCAGTAACATAAAAAGAAATAATTAAATTTTTGTTTGGCAAGCGCGATTTAGAGCTTTACCTTATAATTATCTTGAATGTTTGATATTTACCCAATTTGAGTCTAGGAATATCGCAGGATGATTGATCAAACTTGAAAATTACAAATATCGAGATCTTTTCTACCTTTCTTATCAATCCTGAACGAAATGAACATCGAACATTGAAACCCAATATTGAGAATGCACACGCACATACCATAATATATATATATATATATATATATATATATATATATATATATATATATATATATATTTGTGTGTATATATATATATAATATATATATATATATATATATACACATATATATACACATATATATACATACATATATATATATATATATATATATATATATATATATATATATACATACAGTATATATATATATATATATATATATATATATATATATATATATATATATACATACACACACACACACATATCATCAGCCGTTACTAGTCCACTGAAGAACAAAGGCATCTTCCACTTGCGTCTGTTATGGTCTTTCTCTGCCAGTCCGCGCCCCCAAACTTCTTAGTGTGTTGATCCATCGTCTTCTCTACCTTACTCTGTTTCTTTTACGATCTCTAAGAACCTATTTTGTTATTTTTAATGTCCATCTATTGTCTGTCATTCTCAATATATGCCCTGCCCAATTCCATTTTTTTTCTTACTAGTTGTTAGAATATCCTCTAATTTAGTTTGCTATCGTATCCATTTTGCTCTTTTTCTGTCTCTGTGTTATTCTCATCATTATTCTTACCATAGCTCTTTGAGTTGTAACTAGCTTGTGTTCTAAGTCTTTAGTAAGGCTCCAAGTTTCTGATGCACAAGTTAACACTGGTAGGGCCATCTCATTAAATACTTTTCTTTATAGAGAAAGTGGCATTTTACTTTATATAATCTAATTTTGTTTACCTAATGCTCTCCATTCCATGCTTATCCTTCTTTAAATTTCAGTCCCGTGTCCTGGGGAAACACTTAGTCTGTCTTAAGTACATATATTCGTTAACAATCTCCAGAGGCTTGTCCATAAATCTTATTTGCCGTATTTGCATTTTCATTGAACATTATCTTAGTTTTACTCATATTCATTTTCAGTCCGACATTCTCCTTTCTTTAATGAAATCTTCAATCATCTTTCTTAATTTCTCTCATGATTCACTAAACACAACTATGTCATCTACAAATCTCAAGTTCCTAAGGTATTCCCCATTAATATTAATTCCTGCATTTTCTTAATTTAGATTCTTAGAAACTTCTAGACATGCTATGAATAATTTCAGAGATATGGGGCGTCTTTGTCTAAGTCCTTCTCAATCGAGATTTTCTGATTATGAAGTTTTAGGATTCTGTATTTCCTGTCTAGGTATCATCAAGTATTCTAACATAAGATTGTTCTTTTCCTTGTTTCTGAAGGGCTTTTATTATTGCTGATGATTTGACAGGATCAGAAGCTTTCTCATATTCTATAAATGCTATGCATAATGGTTTGTCATACTTTCAATTTTTTTTAATTAGCTGGGTTAATTACTTGTACACTGTCAGTTGTTTAATACCCACTTCTAAAGCCTGCCCGCTCTCTTGGTTGATTAAAGTCAAGTTGTCTTTCTATTCGGCCCAATATGATCTTTGGAAATATTTATTTATTACTGAGAGTAAATTTATTGGACGGTAATTTTTCAGGCTTTTGTGTCTCCCTTTTTTGTGAATTAGTATAATTATAGTTTTTCCAAGCCGTAGGTATAGAGCATTCTTGCAGACATTTGATGTAGAGTTCAATCAGTTTTACTACTATGAAATCTCCTCCATATATTATCGAATCAATTAATTATGTTATCTTCTCCTGTTGGTTTGCTTCTTTCCGTGCATTTTAATGTTGTCTTTGCTTCTCCTACTGTTGAAGTACCGCCTTAGGTGTTTCATTATTTCTATTGGTGAAGTTATTTATTATATCACTATTGTGTAGTATTGTACGGAAATCTTCTACAATTTTTATCATTCCATCTCTATTGTTGATAATATTTCCATTTCCATCCTTGAAAGCAAACCTCTGTTGGTCCCCTGTTCCAAGTCTGCTTTCTATCAAATTGATGTTTCTTCCTTTCTTTAGTGTTTCCTCAATTTTGTTCTGATTGTGTTTACGAGTATATTGGGTTTTTAGTTAATCTAAAATTTTGGAAAGTTCTGCTAATTCTATTTCATCTTTTTAGGAATTTACCATCATTTCAAATTTGTTCTTAATTATGTCTTTGGTCTTTTCTGATAGTTTTCCTTTATCTTGTTAAGGAACCATTCCACCTATCTCCTGTGTTGATTCCAATGCACATTTTGTTAAATACTGTCAATTTATTCTTTATTTGCTTCCATTTCCCCATGTAACTGGAACTACCTATTTTGTATTGCTTAACTAAATTCATCAGATTTTTCTCTTATTAAAGGAGTGTTTATTTTCTGAATAAAAATTAATTTTTCTCTCTTTCCATAGATCAAAACAAATATTGCTTATCACAGTTCTATGGTCGCTTGACTATATCTTGTTTAACACTTACATGTTTTAACCAAATTGACTTTTTCACTAAAAGTAAAATCTATTTCATTTTTCGTTTCTCCACTTGGTCTTCTCTGTGTCCATTTTTGTTACTTTTTATAAACGAAGGTGTTCATGATTTTAAGATTGTTTCTTTCTGAAAATTCTATAAGGTGTCTCCTCTGTCACCCCTTGTGCCTATTCCAAATTTACCCACTGCTGATTCTCCTCTCTTCTTTTGACTTTCTTTAACATTGAAATCACCGAAAAGCAATGTGAATTGAGTCTTTTTATCATAGATATCTCCAGATCTTCATATGGGATGTTATTGGTGTATACGTTTGATTGATATTCATTATATATATATATATATATATATATATATATATATATATATATATATATATATATATAATGTATATATATATATATATATATATATATATATATATATATATATATATATACACACACATATAAGTGTTTGTGTGAGTGTGTATGAGCTTGATTATAATGCACATCAAAGAGTAGGTAAGACCAATTATTAGGTCTGGAAAAAAATAAGATATTAAAGCATTTAGTCATTTAATTTAATTAAAATATTATGGCATTCATTTGCTATATAAATTCAAATGCTATGGCC
This sequence comes from Palaemon carinicauda, assembly GCF_036898095.1. Lineage (NCBI taxonomy): Eukaryota > Metazoa > Arthropoda > Malacostraca > Decapoda > Palaemonidae > Palaemon > Palaemon carinicauda. Next base: position 8,707,885 of record NC_090746.1, read on the forward strand.
ATCTTCCCCAATATTCAAATACTCCTGTTTTTTGACAGTTTCAATCATAAGGATAATAAAACACCAAATTTATTTCGCGTCTCTTCGTTTACTTAGAAGGTGAATGTATCATTAAATATATTTACGAAGTCTCTTTCCAGGAAGATGACGTAAAATAGCGACTTACAAAACCCAATCGCTTTGTTCTTTGTTCATTGACAGATATTATCCTCAAAAATATTATTATGCATTAAGTACCTATGGATTTCATAAAGTCACTTTTATGTACCTCATCCCAGAGAGAAGCTGTCTTTTTATGAAATGGACTTGGACTCAGGTTTAAGTCCATGTGATAAAAGACACTTGGAACCGATTCTGGATTGAAGTCCATGAGAGCGAGTATGGAAATGATTCATTTACATTTACAAAAGACAATACATTTTATTAGTTAATCTTTTGAGAACAATACTCATAACACAAAACATCATGTTAAGTCTTTGAAAATACAAAAAGACTTTTAACAAAGGGTTTGAGTAATTATATGGTATTTGTTAAGTAGAAAAAATTATTTGAATACTGTATCCATTTTTTCCATGTTTACAAATAAATGAAGCTCTGATCAGGCATATTTTTTGTATATACCCATGTAAATGTGTTATTAAACACACGAGCACACATATACACACACACAAAGGTAATTTCTATTTGTGCAATCATTTACACTTATGATTAAAACATTATAAATATTATCACATTGTCGGCCATCAAACAAAAGAACGGAGACGATATAAATATTAGGAAAATAACAGATTCTTTTTCCCACTAAGGATTAGAAGTCTTAGTTTTCTTATGGTAATGAAAATCATTAGGGTTGTTCCACAAAAAAAGATATATTCAAAATATGGGATTCTAATTCTTCTATAAAGAAGCTATCATCTATTATGGACGTATTTAGATATAGGAAAGCTCTCTCCATTGTAAAGAGGATATAATTTGTCACTGTATTGGGTTAGAGATCTCTTGCTTGAGGGTACACTCGGGCACTCTATTCTATTTTGTTTCTCTTCCTCTTTTTATTTTGAACTTTTTATCCTCTTGTTAATTCGAAGTTTTTATCCTCTTGTTATTTTCAAGTTTTTATAATTTATATATGAAAGATTTCTTTTAATGTCATTAATGTTCTTAAACTTCTCTTGTAGTTTTTCCTTATTTCCTTTCATCACTGAGGTATTTTTCTCTGCTGCAGCCCCTGGGCTTATAGCATCTTGCTTTTCCAACTAGGGTTGTAGCTTAGCTTATAATAATAATAATAACAATAATAATCCCTTTGAACCTGCTTAATTAAAACGTTAAGCTGAAGTACATTTAATTACCTCGGGACCTTGCGTTGAACTTTTAAGCCCTGTATCTATAAAGTTATTTATTTCAAATTCCTCACGTAATACAAACATCTTTTTATGGATATCTACATTTAAACTTTTGCTTTTCAGTATTCACTAGTTAACCTGCCTTCAGTAGCTTCCCTGATGTATCTATAAATGAATGAATTAACATACTGATGCTACTTATCAAAGCTGGAAAAACGATGGACTGAAAAAAATAATTTCTTTCCATGATAATAAAGATTTCATATTTAAGGATAAGTTATTCATATATGTTAAACCCAGAATTATAGAACATAGTTTATATAGAAAAAAATATGTTTTATTATAGTAAAAATGGTTTGCTTATTTCCAACGTTCTACCCATTGTAAATAAATAAATGAATTTGAATACATTTAAAGTTGAATTAATACGTATATTAAATTTAATATGGTTCTATACTCCAATTCACCATAGAAGGAGAAAATAGTTCATATAAACTTAACTTGACTTATACCATCATAAAATTAATAGGGGTGGTGTGAACCTTTGGAATAAGACCCCCTAGCCGGAAACATGGCACGAACAAAAGTAGGAACTGAATTCATTGCAACATGCCTTCTCTTTTACATTTTCTATGGCAATAGCACGAAAGTTTTGGATGTCACATTTGAAATATTCGGATTATTTATCTATATCTCGACAACCGTTTATTTATTTTTTCTTTTGGCGCCATGACTTGAAATCTAGTTTTCATAATTCCCCTGTAAATGGAGGGAGCTTTGGCGTGACCCCCTTAGCGACAAAAGCACATTAAAGCATTAAGCAGTTGATATATATGGAGTAAAATATACATTATATATATACATAATATATATATTATAAATATATACTGTATATACATACACACACACACACATATATATATATATATATATATATATATATATATATATATGTATATATATTTATATACATATATATACATTACATATATATTTATATACATTATATATATATATATATTTATATACATATATATACATTACATATATATTTATATACATTATTATATATATATATATATATATATATGTATATATATATATAGTAACCTTATAATATTTAAAACATCTACGTTCCCATGTACCGATAAATTATTATACTGTACATATTTCTATCTTTGATACGAATAGGGATTTAGTCTGATATTTTGGGGTTGAAATTTTTTTTTATGAAATTACATTGCAGAGATTAAGGATTAGGGCGAAATCAAAATGTCAGTAAATATCAGCGAGATCCCTTCGATAATATTAATACTTATATAGATTAATTTCAAATTTAGGATGTTATGAGGAGTACAAATTAATTCGAGCTATCTCTTTTTCAAAATAAAATTAATATTTATTATTTGCTATACGTAAATAATGACGCATTAACACGTTTTGAGTTTAAGTAATTATTCTGAATCTATCACTCACTTTTGAGTCAATTATTATACAGTTAATAATTCAAAATATTGTAGCAGTAATGTTAATTTACATCCTCTGTATCTGTAAAATGTATTTAAAAATTGATTCCCATTATGAGTGAGATAAAAAGAATACACTGAAATATGAATATTGCCAATGTTGAAATAAACAATACCCCTGTAATGTATTTTACAGTCATGGTAATTCCTTGCCTTGGATCAAATCTGATCCAAAACTTGGATTAACTCTAATCCAAAAGTTGCTTCAAAATAATATACACTTTTTAATGGAATGTAGACAATACTTCCCATATTACTATAAAAGACAACATGGGAAGAAAAAAAAAAGACAAATATGGCGTAATATTGTGCAATGATGGAAGAGTTTCTTAATTTTCTTAGACAATATTTAACACTATTATGATACATAATTATCAAGTTTACAATCAATCCACTAATATAGTCAGCTAAATACATGAAATGTCAGGAAGAACTTTGGAATATCCTTAATTAAAAGAATAAAAAAAAAAGTTTATATACCTGATAATATTTAAAGTGGTTTTTATCTTTATTCTTTGGATATAAAATCTTCCTGTAAGTCTAATTATTAAGGCACCTTTCTTGGGCTTCAGCAGAGGTTATCATTTATGCTTATATCCAAAGAAAAAAAAATCATTGATCACAGAGAAGCAAAAGCGATTATACATTTCCTGTCTTAGAAGTAGAGCTTGAAAAGAACGCATCACAAATCACAAACAGAGAAGATCTAATGCTATAGGGTAGAATTGGTCCAGAAGAGATGACGCGACTCTCCAGGCCTGTCCTGCAGGAAAATTCTTAGCTTTGGCCTTCTACTTCCTCAGTATGACATCCACTGCTTTATTGTGAGCAGGTCTTTTCAATAAAGCAAGGTTTTAAGAGGCTAAGAATATCTAAATAAATAGAAACTTCATCTACCATGATTGACTCATGATATCTCCAACTATGCAACTGACGTAGAGAACACAGTTGTTATTCCATATAAATAAATCACATATTGAAAAATGTTTTTAATTTTCCATAAGTTCCTCAACACACTCATTTTCAAGATCTGCCAACACTCGTTCTAGGGTAAATTATTCAAGTTCTGTGTCATTCCTTATCAGAATTTAAAAAGGTCTTACTACCTATAATCTGAAAAACACTTTTTGCAGAAAACTTATGTCGGATAAAGTTTCAATCTCAGCGTTGCAGGGCTCAGTATACTGAGAATATCCACCTATTTGTAAAAATGAAAAATATACATATGTACATTAGCTTATATCCGCATCTCTATCATATATAAACACATA
>NC_090746.1:8717027-8727027 GCF_036898095.1 Palaemon carinicauda
CATTGCCCCTCAAAGCAACGTACACAGCAAGTGCACGGGGCTGATTGCCCCTCAAAGTAACACACACTGCAAGCGCAGCAGGCTGATTGCCCATCAATACAACGTTCACGGCAAGCTCACCAGGCTGATTGCCCTTCGAGGCAACTTTCACGGCAAGCGCACCGGGCTGATTGTTCCTCGATGCAACGTTCTGATTGCCCCTCGAGGCAATGTTCACGGCAACCACACCAGGCTGATTACCCCTTGATGCAACGTTCATGGCAACTGCACCAGGCTGATTGCCCCTAGATGCAACGTTTACGGCAAGTACACCAAGCTGATTGGCCCTCGATGTAACGTTCACGGCAAGCGGACCAGGATGATTGCTCCTCGATACAACGTTCAAGGCAAGTGCACCAGACTGATTGCCCCTCAAAGCAACGTTCACGGCAAGCGTACCAGGCTGATTGCCCCTTAAAGCAACGTTCACGGCAAAGCACACCAGGCTCATTGCCCCTCAAAGCAACGTTCATGGCAAGCGCACTAGGTTGATTGCCTCTCGATGCAACGTTCACGGCAAGCGCACCAGGCTGATTGCCTCTCAATGCAACGTTCACGACAAGTGCACCAAGATGATTGCCCCTTAATGCAACATTCACGGTAAGTGCACCAAGCTGATTGCACCTCGAAGCAACGCTCACAGCAAGCGCACCAGGCTGATTGCTCGATGCAACGTTCACGGGAAGCGCACCGGGCTGATTGCCCCTCGATGCAACGATCACAGGAAGCGCACCAGGCTGATTGCCCCTCGATACAACATTCACGGCAAGCGCACCAGGCTGATTGCCCCTTGAAGCAATGTTCATGGCAAGCGCAGCAGGCCGATTGCCCCTCGATACAACATTCATGACAAGCGCACCGGGCTTATTGCCCCTCGATGCAACGTTCACGGCAAGCGCACCAGGCTGATTGCCCCTCGATGCAACGTTCACGGCAAGCGCAGCAGGCTGATTGCCCCTCGATACAACATTCATGGCAAGCGCACAGGGCTTATTGCCCCTCGATGCAACGTTCACGGCAAGCGCACCAGGCTGATTGCCCCTCGATGCAACGTTCACGGCAAGCGCACCAGGCTGATTGCCCCTTGGTGCAATGTTCACGGCAAGCGCACTGGGCTGATTGCCCCTCGATGCAACGTTCACGGCAAGCGCCCCAGGCTGATTGACCCTCGAAGCAACGTTCATGGTAAGTGCACCAGGATGATTGCCCCTCGATGCAACGTTCATGTCAACTGCACCAGGCTGATTGCCCCTCGATGCAATGTTCACGGCAAGCGGCCCGGGCTGATTGCCCCTCGATATATCGTTCATGGCAAGCGCCCCAGGATTATTACCCCTCGATGCAACATTAACGGCAAGCTCCCCAGGCTGATTGCCCCTCAAATCAACGTTCATGGCAATCGCTCCAGGCTGATTGCCCCTCGATGAAACATTCACGGCAAGCGCCCCAGGCTGATTGCCCCTCGAAGCAACTTTCATGGCAAGTTCACCAGGCTGATTGCCCGTCGAAACAACATTCACTGCAAGCGCACCAGGCTGATTGCCTCTTGATGCAACGTTCACGGCAAGTCCACCAGGCTGATTGCCCCTCGAAGCAATGTACACGGCAAGCGCACCAGGCTGATTGCCCCTCGATGCAACATTCACGGCAAGTGCACCAGGCTAATTGCCCCTTGATGCAACGTTCACGGCAAGTGCACTCAGCTGATTGCCCCTTGAAACAACATACACGGCAAGTGCACCAATGATTGCCCCATGAAGTAATGTACACAGCAGGCGCACCAGACTGACTACCCCTCGATGCAACGTTCATGGCAAGTGTACCAGGCTAATTGCCCCTTGAAGCAACGTTCACGGCAAGTGCACCAGGTTGATTGCCCCTCGAAACAACGTTCACGGCAAGTGCACCAGGCTGATTGCCCCTCGAAGCAACGTTCACGGCAAGCGCACCAGGCTGATTGCCCCTGGAAGCAACATTCATGGTAAGCGCATCAGGGCGATTACCCCTCAAGGCAACGTTCACGGCAAGAGCACCAAGCTTATTGGCCTTCGAAGCAATGTTCACGGGAAGCGCACCAGGTTAATTGCCCCTCGAAGCAACGTTCACGGCAAGCGCATCAGGCTGATTCCCCCTCGAAGCAACGTTCACGGCAAGTGCACCAGACTGATTGTCCTTCGAAGCAACGTACACAGCAGGCGCACCAGGCTGATTGCCCCTCGAAGCAACGTACACAGCAGGCTCACCAGACTGATTGCTGCTGGAAGCAACGCACTCGACAGGCGCACCAGCCTGATTGCCCCTCAAAGCAATGTATACGGCAGGTGAAGCAGGTGCACCAGGCTCATTGCCCCTCAAAGCAACGTACACAGCAAGTGCACGAGGCTGATTGCCCCTCAAAGTAACACACACTGCAAGTGCACCAGGCTGACTGCCCCTCAAAACAACGTTCACGGCAAGCGCACTTGGCTAATTGTCCTTCGAAGCAACGTTCACGGCAAGCTCACCAGGCTGATTGCCCTTCGAGGCAACGTTCACGGCAAGCGCACCGGGCTGATTGTTCCTCGATGCAACGTTCTGATTGCCCCTCGAGGCAATGTTCACGGCAACCACACCAGGCTGATTACCCCTTGATGCAACGTTCATGGCAACTGCACCAGGCTGATTGCCACTAGATGCAACGTTTACGGCAAGTACACCAGGCTGATTGGCCCTCGATGCAACGTTCACGGCGAGCGCCCCGGGATGATTGCCCCTCGATACACCGTTCATGGCAAGCGCCCCAGGATTATTACCCCTTGATGCAACGTTAACGGCAAGCTCCCCAGGCTGATTGCCCCTCAAAGCAACGTTCATGGCAATCGCTCCAGGCTGATTGCCCCTCGATGCAACATTCACGGCAAGCGCCCCAAGCTGATTGCCCCTCGAAGCAACGTTCACGGCAAGTGCACCAGGCTGATTGCCCGTCGAAACAACATTCACTGCAAGCGCACCAGTCTGATTGCCCCTTGATGCAACGTTCACGGCAAGCGCACATGGCTGAATGCCCCTCGATGCAACGTTCACGGCAAGCGCACATGGCTGATTGCCCCTCGAAGCAACGTTCACGGCAAGCACACCAGGCTGATTGCCCCTCGATGCAACGTTCACGGCAAGGGCCCCAGGCTGATTGCCCCTCGATACAACGTTCACGGCAAGTGCCCCAGGCTTATTGCCCCTCGATGCAACATTAACGGCAAACGCCCCGGGCTGATTGCCCCTCAAAGCAACGTTCATGGCAACCGCTCCAGGCTGACTGCCCCTCGATGCAACGTTCACGGCAAGCGCCCCAGGCTGATTGCCCCACGAAGCAACATTAACGACAAGTGCACCAGGCTGATTGCCCCTCGAAGCAACATTCACTGCAAGCGCACCAGGCTGATTGCCCCTTGATGCAACATTCACGGCAAGTCCACCAGGCTGATTGCCCCTCGATGCAATGTACACGGCAAGCGCACCGGGCTGATTGCCCCTCGATGCAACGTTCACGGCAAGCGCACCGGGCTGATTGCCTCTCGAAGTAACGTTCATGGCAAGCGCACCGGGCTGATTGCCCCTTGATGCAACGTTCACGGCAAGCGCACCAGGCTGATTGCCCCTCGATGCAACGTTCACGGCAAGCGCACCAGGCTGATTGCCCCTCGATGCAACGTTCACGGCAAGCGCACCAGGCTGATTGCCCCTCGATGCAACGTTCACGGCAAGCGCACCAGGCTGATTGCCCCTCGAAGCAACGTTCACGGCAAGCGCACCAGGCTGATTGCCCCTCGATGCAACGTTCACAGCATGCGCACCAGGCTGATTGCCCTCGAAGCAACGTTCACGGCAATCGCACCAGGCTGATTGCCCCTCGATGCAACGTTCACGGCAAGTGCACCAGGTTGATTGCCCCTAGATGCAACGTTTACGGCAAGTACACCAGGCTGATTGGCCCTCGATGCAACGTTCACGGCAAGTGCACCAGGTTGATTGCCCCTAGATGCAACGTTTACAGCAAGTACACCAGGCTGATTACCCCTTGATGCAACGTTCATGGCAACTGCACCAGGCTGATTGCCCCTAGATGCAACGTTTACGGCAAGTATACCAGGCTGATTGGCCCTCGATGCAACGTTCACGGCAAGCGCCCCGGGCTGATTGCCCCTCGATACAACGTTCATGGCAAGCGACCCAGGATTATTACCCCTCGATGCAACGTTAACGGCAAGCTCCCCAGGCTGATTGCCCCTCAAAGCAACGTTCATGGCAATCGCTCCAGGCTGATTGCCCCTCGATGCAACATTCACGGCAAGCGCCCCAGGCTGATTGCCCCTCGAAGCAAGGTTCACGGCAAGTGCACTCAGCTGATTGCCCCTTGAAACAACATACACGGCAAGTGCACCAATGATTGCCCCATGAAGTAATGTACACAGCAGGCGCACCAGACTGACTACCCCTCGATGCAACGTTCATGGCAAGTGTACCAGGCTAATTGCCCCTTGAAGCAACGTTCACGGCAAGTGCACCAGGTTGATTGCCCCTCGAAACAACGTTCACGGCAAGTGCACCAGGCTGATTGCCCCTCGAAGCAACGTTCACGGCAAGCGCACCAGGCTGATTGCCCCTGGAAGCAACATTCATGGTAAGCGCATCAGGGCGATTACCCCTCAAGGCAACGTTCACGGCAAGAGCACCAAGCTTATTGGCCTTCGAAGCAATGTTCACGGGAAGCGCACCAGGTTAATTGCCCCTCGAAGCAACGTTCACGGCAAGCGCATCAGGCTGATTCCCCCTCGAAGCAACGTTCACGGCAAGTGCACCAGACTGATTGTCCTTCGAAGCAACGTACACAGCAGGCGCACCAGGCTGATTGCCCCTCGAAGCAACGTACACAGCAGGCTCACCAGACTGATTGCTGCTGGAAGCAACGCACTCGACAGGCGCACCAGCCTGATTGCCCCTCAAAGCAATGTATACGGCAGGTGAAGCAGGTGCACCAGGCTCATTGCCCCTCAAAGCAACGTACACAGCAAGTGCACGAGGCTGATTGCCCCTCAAAGTAACACACACTGCAAGTGCACCAGGCTGACTGCCCCTCAAAACAACGTTCACGGCAAGCGCAATTGGCTAATTGTCCTTCGAAGCAACGTTCACGGCAAGCTCACCAGGCTGATTGCCCTTCGAGGCAACGTTCACGGCAAGCGCACCGGGCTGATTGTTCCTCGATGCAACGTTCTGATTGCCCCTCGAGGCAATGTTCACGGCAACCACACCAGGCTGATTACCCCTTGATGCAACGTTCATGGCAACTGCACCAGGCTGATTGCCACTAGATGCAACGTTTACGGCAAGTACACCAGGCTGATTGGCCCTCGATGCAACGTTCACGGCGAGCGCCCCGGGATGATTGCCCCTCGATACACCGTTCATGGCAAGCGCCCCAGGATTATTACCCCTTGATGCAACGTTAACGGCAAGCTCCCCAGGCTGATTGCCCCTCAAAGCAACGTTCATGGCAATCGCTCCAGGCTGATTGCCCCTCGATGCAACATTCACGGCAAGCGCCCCAAGCTGATTGCCCCTCGAAGCAACGTTCACGGCAAGTGCACCAGGCTGATTGCCCGTCGAAACAACATTCACTGCAAGCGCACCAGTCTGATTGCCCCTTGATGCAACGTTCACGGCAAGCGCACATGGCTGAATGCCCCTCGATGCAACGTTCACGGCAAGCGCACATGGCTGATTGCCCCTCGAAGCAACGTTCACGGCAAGCACACCAGGCTGATTGCCCCTCGATGCAACGTTCACGGCAAGGGCCCCAGGCTGATTGCCCCTCGATACAACGTTCACGGCAAGTGCCCCAGGCTTATTGCCCCTCGATGCAACATTAACGGCAAACGCCCCGGGCTGATTGCCCCTCAAAGCAACGTTCATGGCAACCGCTCCAGGCTGACTGCCCCTCGATGCAACGTTCACGGCAAGCGCCCCAGGCTGATTGCCCCACGAAGCAACATTAACGACAAGTGCACCAGGCTGATTGCCCCTCGAAGCAACATTCACTGCAAGCGCACCAGGCTGATTGCCCCTTGATGCAACATTCACGGCAAGTCCACCAGGCTGATTGCCCCTCGATGCAATGTACACGGCAAGCGCACCGGGCTGATTGCCCCTCGATGCAACGTTCACGGCAAGCGCACCGGGCTGATTGCCTCTCGAAGTAACGTTCATGGCAAGCGCACCGGGCTGATTGCCCCTTGATGCAACGTTCACGGCAAGCGCACCAGGCTGATTGCCCCTCGATGCAACGTTCACGGCAAGCGCACCAGGCTGATTGCCCCTCGATGCAACGTTCACGGCAAGCGCACCAGGCTGATTGCCCCTCGATGCAACGTTCACGGCAAGCGCACCAGGCTGATTGCCCCTCGAAGCAACGTTCACGGCAAGCGCACCAGGCTGATTGCCCCTCGATGCAACGTTCACAGCATGCGCACCAGGCTGATTGCCCTCGAAGCAACGTTCACGGCAATCGCACCAGGCTGATTGCCCCTCGATGCAACGTTCACGGCAAGTGCACCAGGTTGATTGCCCCTAGATGCAACGTTTACGGCAAGTACACCAGGCTGATTGGCCCTCGATGCAACGTTCACGGCAAGTGCACCAGGTTGATTGCCCCTAGATGCAACGTTTACAGCAAGTACACCAGGCTGATTACCCCTTGATGCAACGTTCATGGCAACTGCACCAGGCTGATTGCCCCTAGATGCAACGTTTACGGCAAGTATACCAGGCTGATTGGCCCTCGATGCAACGTTCACGGCAAGCGCCCCGGGCTGATTGCCCCTCGATACAACGTTCATGGCAAGCGACCCAGGATTATTACCCCTCGATGCAACGTTAACGGCAAGCTCCCCAGGCTGATTGCCCCTCAAAGCAACGTTCATGGCAATCGCTCCAGGCTGATTGCCCCTCGATGCAACATTCACGGCAAGCGCCCCAGGCTGATTGCCCCTCGAAGCAAGGTTCACGGCAAGTGCACCAGGCTGATTGCCTGTCGAAACAACATTCACTGCAAGCGCACCAGGCTGATTGCCCCTCGAAGCAACGTTCACGGCAAGCGCACCAGGCTGATTGCCCCTCGATGCAACGTTCATGGCAAGCGCACCAGGCTGATTGCCCCTCGATGCAACGTTCACGGCAAGCGCACCAGGCTGATTGCCCCTCGATGCAACGTTCACGGCAAGCGCCTCAGGCTGATTGCCCCTCGATACAACGTTCACGGCAAGTGCCCCAGGCTTATTGCCCCTCGATGCAACATTAACAGCAAGCGCCCCAGGCTGATTGCCCCTCAAAGCAATGTTCATGGCAACCGCTCCAGGCTGACTGCCCCTCGATGCAACGTGCATGGCAAGCGCCCCAGGCTGATTGCCCCACGAAGCAACATTCACGACAAGTGCACCAGGCTGATTGCCCCTCGAAGCAACATTCACTGCAAGCGCACCAGGCTGATTGCCCCTTTATGCAACGTTCAAGGCAAGTCCACCAGGCTGATTGCCCCTCAATGCAATGTACACGGCAAGCGCACCGGGCTGATTGCCCCTCGATACAACGTTCACGGCAAGCGCACCGGGTTAATTGCCTCTCGAAGCAACGTTCACGGCAAGCACACCGGGCTGATTGCCCCTTGATGCAACGTTCACGGCAAGTACACCAGGCTGATTGCCCCTCGATGCAACGTTCATGGCAAGCGCACCAGGCTGATTGCCTCTCGATGTAACGTTCATGGTAAGCACACCAGGCTGATTGCCCCTCGATGCAACGTTCACGGCAAGCGCACCAGGCTGATTGCCCCTCGATGCAACGTTCATGGCAAGCGCACCAGGCTGATTGCCCCTCGAAGCAACGTTCACGGCAAGCGCACCAGGCTGATTGCCCCTCGATGCAACGTTCACAGCAAGCACACCAGGCTGATTGCCCTCGAAGCAACGTTCACGGCAAGCGCACCAGGCTGATTGCCCCTCGATGCAACGTTCACAGCAAGCGCACCAGGCTGATTGACCCTCGAAGCAACATTCACGGCAGGCGCACCAGGCTGATTGCCCTTCGATGCAACGTTCACGGCAAGTGCACCAGGTTGATTGCCGCTCGAAGCAACATACACGGCAGGCGCACCATTTCAAGTGTAGACCATGAGAAGCAAGAAAAAATTATATTTTTTGATCGAGGATATGCATTCATTTAGTATTCATATCAAAATTGAAGCAGAAATCGAAAGATGATTTCCTTTCTTTTGTATGGTAAAAGTAGCAAATTACATTATGTCTTTCTCTTGTTATCTCACTCTTGCCTGAACAAAGGCTTGACTTCTACGTATGGTGATATCACTCTCTCTTTAATGAATCAATAATTAGGCACCTTTTATGTGTATATATACTCATATGTACATGTGTGCGTGTGTGTGTGCTTGTAAAAGACTTGGTAATGCTATTATTTATATAGGGAAAGAACTTTACTTCCATATTATTGTCAACGGTAGATTAGAATGTACTGCCTCCATCCTCTCATATTAAACAAAAAAAGTTCGATATTGGCGGTGGCATAGAAAGCTCTCTCTCTCTCTCTCTCTCTCTCTCTCTCTCTCTCTCTCTCTCTCTCTCTCTCTCTTTCTATATATATGTATATATATATATATATATATATATATATATATATATATATATGTGTGTGTGTGTGTGTGTATTATACACAACATCAAATTATTCATAAAAAGCTAGATTCATACAGTTACTATTCTATCAAATTCTTGGAATGCACTAACCCCAATATACCTAAAAGACACCATTTCACTGACATTAAGGACTTCTGAATCCTTTCCTTCTAATTTTACATCTTAATACAATAGCTATATTTCTACCATTGAAGGTATGCCGACATCTGTACTCGTTCATACTACATACATACGAGTTCAAGGTTCAAAACTGAAGGCTCTGTTACTTCTATGTATATTCGAAGGAATAGGTTCGGGACTTTTACACTTTGCAAAACGTTAAAAATACTGTTGTTTTTATTCGACCATCTAATTCCCCCAAAGAGTACTTAATAACATATTACCTATATTAGTATTAATTTGCCCATTAATTACAAATGGACATTTAAACAGAGTTAAATGGCATGTGCAATATCTTTGACTGTCACTGGATCTACTTATCTCTACTATATACAATCACTATATATATATATATATATATATATATATATATATATATATATATATATATATATATATATATATATATATATATATATATTTATATATATATATATATATATATATATATATATATATCTATATCTATATCTATATCTATCTATATATATATATATATATATATATATATATCTATCTATATATATATATATATATATATATATATATATACATACATTAAGCTAATCAACCATTCTGTCTTTAAGTAATAAAGATTACTATTATCCTAGTTACTCTTACCCTACCAAGAAACAATCGTACTTACAAGCTAAGCAAAAGCGTTTCCATCAGTCCGATTGTGACTGACACCATGGTGGCTGCTAAAATCCCCTGTAACTCTTAAGCGATACACCTAGAACTACGATTACAAAACTTATAACTACATGTTAGGTATCACACCTAACCTTTCCTGCCACGAAATATCAAAGAAATCGAGTTCAAAGTTGTAAAATGTTGGAATTAGTTTGTCATGATTCAATTGGTGTTTACATGTTAGGTGAGCGGTAGATTTATTGTATGGGACACAAACACATCTATCTATCTATACATCTATTTGTGTGTGTCTGTGTGTAATTGTGTATGCGTATGTGTGTGGAATCAGGCAATGCCAAAAAGGGTTGGCACTGGTACAGAAAGTATCTCCTGGTTGGCCGTTTGAATCACTCCAGTCCAACTAGCATC
>NC_090746.1:8732027-8739527 GCF_036898095.1 Palaemon carinicauda
TATGATTCAACTTCATACCCCATAATTTGCACCATGCACTAATTTTAGCTAGATCTCTATTAAGGGATTCACTAACCCCACATTTAGTCAAGAGATCGAATTGATTCAAAGAGATTAGCACCATCATATGCAACAAGCTTGTTTTCTAGGCCAAATCAAATGTCATGTGTATATAGTATGAAAAGTCTAATCATACAAACATCTTGATTGCAATCAAGGGATTTTTTGTACAGTATTGGAGATTGTAAGAAGGCCATCACATGCTTCAAAACCTTTATGAAGCCAAATTGCAAACTGGGAAACAGATGATTACCTTTAGCAAACCCATTTAGACGTTCTGCCAAAAGACGTTAAAAAATTTAATATAATATATGAGTTATGCCAGTTCGACGGTAATCAGCTGGACTTGAACAACCACAAACGCATTAACTTGATGGAGTAACATTACCAATTATCCAATAAGTGCTAAAAGAATATCTTTTTACTAACTTGCCGACAATAACAGATAACTTGTAGCTAACAAATCTGCAGTCATTATAAAAGCAAAGGAAATATACCATTTGGGTCTACCTCTACATAAGCATCAAGCTCCATCAAATGTATAAGTTTTAGGTGATTCTTCATGAATTCTTCATAAATGTATTTATTTGCATATGGCTGAGTTTATACAGATAAAATCGGAGAGGGACAAGATAATTCTTGCTTGGAAAAATACAAGACCAATTTGAAACAATTCTTTAAAAACTACGCATTTTCTATTCGTGTTTACAATTCAGATGAAATCAGAAAGAACTATATAAGCACTCTGAGAGTGCAGACTTCCGCCTCGGCAACTTAATTCTCGAAACCTGCGTGCCTTTCCCAGAATCAATTGATAATTTCTAGCTAAGAAACCCTTTAAAACCCCTGCAAGTTTCATTACTTTATGATTAAAATTGTGGTCATGAAGCCGGAAAACGTCTCAGAGATTATAGATGTTTAAGTGCATATGGTGTTTAACCAGAGGAGGATAAACACTCCAGTTGCTGTGAAAGGAAATGAGTAGCGTTAGAAACTAGTTAGAAGGTAAGATGAATAAATGAGGTCTTATTTCTTTATGGGCATATATTTTTCATCTTACCTGCTTCGCCTTCAGTACATGTAATTAGCTAATACTAGAGCTTGTTAAATTACATTTAAATAATTCCTGATTTATGTAATTGGCTATATTGTGAAATGAAAACGTTGGTTTTAGATATTCCTGAACATTTTGCACACCAAAATAAAATCTAATTGTTAATATGTTTCGAACTGTATATACTTATTTCAGTCTGAAAATTATATACGATTTCAGGGAATGAAGAATCTTTAGTATTCATACATTCAACCGAATCTCTTCTCATGATAATAATAAATGAAAAAATAACAGGAAATACGATTATAACTTTATTAAATGTACATGAATACTTCATCATTTACGTATTATAATGCCTTTCATATATACAGTACAATTATATCCTCCTCCTAAATTATTGTGTTTTTTTACAAAGTTATTACTGCTTTCACAATTGATAATTTTGAGCTATACTTTATATCCTACGTCAATCCGTGTTGTAAGGAGCATTCTCTCTCTCTCTCTCTCTCTCTCTCTCTCTCTCTCTCTCTCTCTCTCTCTCTCTCTCTCTCTCTCTCTCTCTCTCTCTCTCTCTCTGGATGGCTGAGGTGTTGTCTTTATTATGCTAAAAACTTTCAAAACTTAGAACGGTTAATTTCGAGCTATTCTTCTTCACCTACGTTTTAATTATAATCAGGTAATGTAATGAGGTATACAAAAGTTATAAAGTAGGTTATCATAATGTATTATAAAGATTATAAACAAATCTCCTCACAGAAAGAAAGAGATAAGGTAGGAGGTAGCTTTTCCTTTTAGATAAGATATTGTTAAATCCTAACACAGGCCAAATTAACAGTAATATTCTGGAACTACTTTCCTTGTTTCGTAAAGTTAAAAATGGAAATTGAATCTAACTAAAATGATCTTTTTTATGAAAGTTGTAAGAAAGAGCAAACATTCCCACGTAAAACAATTAGCTTAAAAGCATAAAATCTACATAGATTAAAAGAATGCTAATCTACAGTTATTCGTGTACATTTAAAACTCGTGTAAAATGCAAATGAAAAAAGATAAGAAAAAAAAAATTGAAATGAAGTAGTGATGAAAATAGTGATCAGTAATGATACCATTACAGAAAAGGACAACCCAGCAGAGAAAGAATATATATTAAATAGATCTTTATGAATTGCATATTAAATTAATGGAAAACAAAGCGATTTTGACAGGAAAAATCTATGTTTGGGCTCGAGCCATTTCGTCCAGATGGAAGTTCCTCTAGGCAGCTTTCTAATTGGGATATTTCTGCTAGTGATATACCAGAGAAATTTTACCTGTAGAGGTATCACGGGGTTACGAGCCCCTGGAGCGAATATCACAAAGGTCACGGATTAAACACATGCTTCACTATTGCTCTGGTGACATTTCTATCTAAACCTTTTATGGACAGGGATATCATGCTTACCATGAACGGGACTCTTCAAACAAACCATCTTAATTTATCGAGAAATTCATATTAAAAAATCTTATTAAGTTTACACAATAGTATATAGGTCTTCAGTGCTCCAGGTTTAAGGGTCACATCTTTATCGGAGATTCCTTTTTTTATATAAATCTTGCATATGAATAATGTCTACAAGGCAAGGAATGAATTAAAATGAAAATTAATATGAGCTAAGTTCCCAACGTCGAAGCAATTATAATTGTATGTACGAGATGTATTATAGAAATTTGAAAGTTTACGAATACACAACTCAAAAGAAAATTGAAATATAATTGTCAAGAAGACCGGAAGTTTGAAATTATCATAAAACTTGGAATTTGAATATTTACTGAGCTTCGTTGTCCAATACAATTTTAATCACTATACATTATATGTGATAGATAAGCCTTTTCTTTCTTTATATGTCTTTAGAATTCTAATCTTGCCTCACTCCTTGCATAACCCCTCTTTCTTAACGTTTATTCCTAGTTTTTGAAGGGCTTTCATTATTGTTTTAGTTTTGACTTAATCAAAGGTTTTTTCGTAGTTTATAAATACCATACATAGCGCTTTGTCATACTTATATAAAATAGACTATAAATATATAAATATATATATATATATATATATATATATATATAGATATGAAGCGATATATATATATATATGTGTGTGTATATATATGTATACATATATACATATATATATATATAAATTTATAAATATATATATATGTAAATATATATATATATATATATATATATATAAATATATAAATATATATATATATATATATATATATATATGTGTGTGTGTATATATATATATACATATATATATACATATATATATTTATATATATATAAATATGTATGTATATATATATATATATATATATATATATATATATGAAGCGATATATATATATATATATATATATACATATATATATACATATATATATATATATATATATATATATGTGTGTGTGTATATATATATGTATACATATATACATATATATATATATATTTATATATATGAATATGTATATATATATATATATATATATATATATATGAAGCGATATATACATATATATATATATATATATATGTATGTATATATATATATATATGTGTGTGTATAAGTATATATGTTCAGAAGTGAAGGTATTTTTAATAAAATTCATAATTCAACTGTTTTGAATAACGAATTTCATTCATTCTAAAAACAATAAACAAAATTGAAAGATACATTGAAAGCAGTAAATTTGATCACAATGGCCCTCCGAATACTTTGCCAATTAGTTCATTATTAGCAAATGTCACTCGTGTCATTGTGGCAGCCTAATTCCAGTTTCCACATAGACTGATATAAAGTTGAAAATTGTCATTTGTCTTTTATATAAGTAAACAAAATGCACGGGAACTTCCTTCAGGCGTCCTGAAGATGGATTGATTACCTAATTACTGGTTGAAAATATAGTCCCCAAGTCCCCTGACATTGAGGTGATTGTAAAGTATATGCATGTCATTAGACATTATCCCCTAAAAATGACATTAGTTCGCTATAACGAGTCTAAACACATACACTCACAAACACACACACACACACACACACACACATATATATATATATATATATATATATATATATATATATATATATATATATATATATATATAATGTGTGTGTGTGCGTGTGTGTGTATATATATGTGTATATATATAAACATACACACACAATCTTAAGACCATATCTAACCAATAAAGAACTGAATTAAGTTTGACACGCTCAATGCCAAGCAGTTTGGAACTCTCTGACCCGGAATTGAATACGTTCCAATCCCTTTACTATTCCTCATTGCCTATCCCATAAATTTTCATTCCCTCGAGAGCTGCAAGGTAATCGCTGCGCGAAGCTGCACTGCATGCATAATTATACTTGTGCAAACGAACGCGCCTATAATCAAACGTATAAAACAGGATTTAACACAATATATTGAAGTATCTTGATAGGAAGCCACTAGCTTTATTTAGACAGCAATATGATTCTTTTCCCCTTCAAGGTGATTATCCAAGTATTGTAACAGAAGAAATATAAAATTATTTTGAGGAAAGGCTGATGTATATAGTAAATGTTAGATTGCAATAGTCAATATAAATCCTCATAATTTGTACTAAACAGTTTTCTTGGTATCATGTATAGATATATTAATAGATGATATATTTTTGTTAAATGTAGATCCAAGAATGGTCTTTTATGAGTGAATTTTGTAGGGGAAATGGCGGAAAATGCTGATGCGATGACGGGTGGTGTTGTAGCTAGGGATTTCAGCCTTCTGGAAGCCTTTAAAACGTTGAAGACGCTTTTTCAAGAGAGATTGCCAGGGATTTGAGCCTTCTGTAAGCGTTTTACACGTTGAAGAGGCTCTCTGAAGAAAGATTGCCAGGACTTTGAGCCTTCTGGCTCGTTTTAAACGTTGAAGACGCTTTTTGAAGAAAGATTGCCAGAGATTTGACCCTTCTGGAAGCATTTTAAACGCTGAAGAGGCTGTCTAAAAAAAAAAAATGATTGCTTGGGAATTAAGTATTCTGGAAGCATTTAAAATGTTGAAGACGCTTTTTGAAGAAAGAGTGCCAGGGCTTTGAGCCTTTTGGAAGCATTTTAAACATTGAAGAGGCTGTCTGAAGAAAGATTGCGAGTGGATTTTAGCCTTCTGGAAGCGTTTTAAACGTTGAAGAGGCTGTTTGAAGAAAGATTGCCAGAGATGTGAGCCTTCTGGAAGCGTTTTAAACGTTGAAAAGGCTGTCTGAAGAAAGAATAATAGGGATTTGAGGCTTCTGGAAGCATTTTAAATGTTGAAGAGGCTGTCTAAAGAAAGATTGCCAGAGATTTGACCGTTCTGGAAGCGTTTTAAACGCTGAAGAGGCTGTTTGAAAAAAGATTGCCAGGAATTTGCACCTTCTAGAAGCATTGTAAACGTTTAGAGGCTGCCTGAAGAAAGATTGCCAGTGATTTGAGCCCTCTGGAAGCGTTTTAAACGTTGATAAGGCTGTCTGAAGAAAGATTGCTAGTGATTTTAGCCTTCTGGAAGCGTTTTTAAATGTCGAAGAGGCAGTCTGAAGAAAGATTGCCAGGGATTTGAACCTTCTGAAAGTGTTTTAAACATTGAAGAGACAGTCTGAAGAAATGGCAAAACTGGAAGTAATTTTATTTACCAATTAATCATTAAACTGACCTGATAAGAATTTCAGACGTTGGCCAGTAGTTGTTCATAAAGAAAACAAATATCAAATTATTTTTAAAAAAAGAGACACGGGTCACGGATAAATAAGGCATAATTTCAAAGATTGTAATGAAAAATGCAATATGTTGTTTTATCAGGAATAATAATCATCAGATATATATATTTCTTAGTAAATAGAAAACACTCAAATGCTGTATATCATAAAATTAAAGCTTCTAATCTCTGATAAATGAAGTGCTGATATTCATAAAGAAAAATAAGTGCACTTTTTGGGAAGTGTAAATGGAATAATCGAATCTTATTTATTGTAAGTGTTCGATGATGCTTATGTAGAACAATGTCGTTATTAATCTTATTACAAAAATATTTGGCCTATTTAGTTTTATTCTATTACTTTTAAATGACCTTAGAGTGGGCATTGATAATATATAACCAATATATAAACCCAAAGCGAAGGGAATATGATTCTTTGAATCCTAGTCAAGGCAGTATCTTATATACACACACATACACACACACACACACACATATATATATATATATATACACATATATATAATCATCGACCGTCACTAGTCCACTGAAGAAAAAAGGCCTCAGACATGTCCTTCCACTTGCGTTTGTTTATGGTTTTTCTGTGCCAGTCCACACCAGCAAACTTTCTTAGTTCGTCAATCCATTATTTCCTCTTCCTTCCTCTGCTTCTTTTACAATCTATAAGGACCCGTTCTGTTATTCTTGATATCCATCTGTTGGCTGTCATTATCAATATATGTACTTCTTTTTCTTACATGTGGTTAGAATATCCTTAACTTTAGTTTGCTCTCGTATCCATGTTGCTCTTTTCTGTCTCGTAGTGTTATTCCCATCATTATTTTTTCCACAGCTCTTTGGGTTGTAACTAGCTTATGTTTTAAGGCTTTAGTAAGGCTCCAAGTTTCTGATGCACAAGTTAATACTGGTAAGACCATCTCATTAATTACTTTTAGTTTTAGAGAATGTGGCATTCTACTTTTCATGATCTCATTTTGTTTACCAAATGCTCTCCATCCCATGCTTATCCTTTTTTTTAATTTCGGTTTCGTATCCTGGGGAAACACTTACTGTCTGTCCTCAGTACGTCTATTCATTAACAAACTCTAGAGGCTCGTTCATAACTCTTACTATTTTTGTCTCTACATTTTCATTGAACATTATATTTTATCTTTTGCAATTCCTCTCATGATTCACTTAACACAACTTTGCCATCTTGAAATTTCAAATTGTTGAGTATACCCCATTAATATTAATTCCTATATTTTCCCAATCCAAATTATTAAAAACCTTTTCTAGACATGCAGTGAATGATTTAGAAGAGATGAACTATTCCTGTCTAAATACTTTTTCAATAGGAATTTTCTTTATGTAGTTTAAAAATCACTGTACTTCCTGTAGAGATATCTTCAAGTGTTCTAAAATAAGATTCTTTTATTCCTTGTTTTCGAAGGGTTTTCATTACTGCAGATGTTTTGACAGAATCAAATGCTTTTTAATAGTCTCTAAATGCCATACATAGTGGTTTGTCACACACTGTTGATATTTCATTAGATGGTTAATTACATGGATATGGTCAGATGTTGAATACCCACTTATAAAGCCTACCTGCTCTCTTGGTTGAGTAACGTCTATGTGTCT
>NC_090746.1:8744527-8769527 GCF_036898095.1 Palaemon carinicauda
AAATGGAAAATAAGGATGGAGCAGACAGACATTCGCACTAGCATCCCGTTTAACCAATGCAATAGATATTTGAAATTTAATGACAGCAATTCCCCATTAATACTTTCTACATTTTCTGAATCGAAATCCTTAAGTTTTATTCTAGATGTACTTTCTTTCTCAATCGGGATTTTCTCACTATCTTTATGTAGATTTAGGATTGCTTTACTTCCTGTATAGGTATCTTTAAGTGTTCTAACATAGGATTCTCCTAATCCTTATTTTTAAGGTCTTTCGTTACTGCTGATGTTTTGACAGAATCAAATCCTTTCTCATAGTCTCTAAATGCAATACATAGTGGTTTGTCATACACTGTTAATTTTTCCATTAGTTGGTTAATTACATGGATATGGTCAGTTGTTGAATACCCACTTCTAAAGCCTGCATGCTCTCTTGGTTGATTAAAGTCTGGCTCTCTTTCTATTCGGGCTAATTTGAACTTTGTAAATATTTTATATATTACGGAGTGTAAAGTTGTGCGGTAATTTTTCAGGTTTTTTTGTGTCTCCCCTTTTGGGAATTAGTATAATTATGAAGTTTTTCCAAGTTGTAGGTATAGAGTTTTCTTGCAAACATTTGGTGTATAGTTCAGCCAGTTTTACTAGTATGATATCTACTCCATTTATTACTAAATCAATTGTTAGGCCATCTTCTCCTGCATCGCCTCTTTTCATGCCTTATAAATCATTCTTCAATTCTCCTACTGTTACGTTTGGTACCGGCTTAGGTTTTTCATTATTTCTTTTACTGAAGTTATTTTTCATATTACTATTGTTCAGAATTGTATAAAAATCCTCTGCAATTTTTATCACTCCATCTCTATTGTGGGTAATATTTCCATTTTCATCCTTTAAAGCCAACACCTGTTGGCCCCCTGTTCCAGGTGTTCTTTTCATCAATTTGATGCTTCTTCCTTTCTTTAGTGTTTCGTCAATTTTGGTCGGATTGTTTTGAAGAATTCATATATATATATATATATATATATATATATATATTATATCTATAACCATATTTCTGCTTGTATATACAAATATATTCACACACGTATATAGCTGTAAATTAATATGTACACACACACACACATATATATATATATATATATATATATATATATATATATATATATATATATGTATATGTATATATACATATACTGTATATTCATATGTATGTGTGTGAGCATGTGTATATGTATATTCAAATGTCAAACTACAAATCCTTTATCTAATTCACTACCTCAGAATCATAGACCAGACATGTAATTCTTAGTTCGGTAGGTACTTCCTCCCAAGTAATGATTAGAACCAATACCCCTAAGTTGAAATAAATGTGACGATATAGAACTAATAGTTAATTCTTACCTTGTTGTGATAGTTTCCAAATCAGATATTATCTTTATCTTAAGCCGAATTGTATAAGACTGTCACCTTTATTTCGACGGTTAGGCTTTTGTCCTACAGTGGACTAGGAACGACTGCTTTTGTTGTTGTTGTTGTGTATGTATGTATGTATGTATGTATGTATGTATATATATATATACATATATATATATATTTATATATATCGTATATGTTTATATATATAAATATATATATATTTCTTATATATTTATATATATAAATATATCATATACATATAAATATATATACATACATATATATACATCATATATATTTATAGATATACATATATATATATATATATATATATATATATATATATATATATATATATATATATATATGTATGTATGTATTTTACAGCTAACCATTGCAATATTCTCTATTAATACGACAGAAAAATGTACATATTTAAATAATTAATAAAAAATAAATAAAAAACCGAGTTATTAGAAAGTTAAACATATCAAAGGAATTGAAATCCAATACAGGAAAATATAATGAAACAAATCCTGCTGAACAGGCCAGGGTTTGAGAACATTGGTTACAGGGTTACCACCCTATCCGATGTAAGGTAACCAGACTGGTACAAGAGATGCAGATTCAAATAACCCAGATTTTCATTTTATTCTACACAATGGTGTGGACAAATTACTCATATATTGACCAAACACCAAACTTGCTTTCAAGACTTGAAAATAGTGAACTTAGGTCATTCCTAATGCAAAACTAAGTTGGAGAATCATGTTTTCAATGTGGTTTTGTATTGGAGCAAGCAGTTACACTTGAAGGTTTTTAGCCTCCACAGTACTTTGTTCTTTGTTACAATCTATGATTTTTATCCCATAAAATTTTACTGAAAGGTATGTAAGTTCATACACTACTACAAAATTGAGAGAGAGAGAGAGAGAGAGAGAGAGAGAGAGAGAGAGAGAGAGAGAGAGAGAGAGAGAGAGAGAGAGAGAGAGAGAGAGAGAGAGATTTTAACTTGTTAACGGACGGACAAAACTATCCTAGATTACTAAAGAGAATCATTACGTAAAACAAATGCTTGGAACAATACAACTAACTAAACTGGACTACGGACTGACAACGAGAAAGCAGTAGTCACTAGAGAAGGAAACAACCACAACCTATTGATTACAAAAGGAAAAAAAAAACAAGCGATAAGGAAAGTATATCGGAACGTTTCGAAAGATAAAAAGATTCGGACACATCGAACGAGCACGAGAATAATAAAACTGAAGGAATGCTGAGAACTTGAACCCCTTCCCCCTTTTTTTTTTTATCTCTCTCTGGGTCCATAAGAAAGGGGTTACCTTAATAGTCTCGGGACGGGGACTCTGTTCTGTGACGACAGTGAGACTGACCTTCTCTGTGGTCTGACCTACTGCACCTCCCTGGGTCTCGTCACGGCAACACAGCAGACGGGTCCACGCAGACCGAAACTGTGGGGAAGAATAGAGGATTATTATTATTATTATTATTATTATTATTATTATTATTATTATTTGCTAAGCTACAACCCTAGTTGGAAAAGCAGGATGCTATAAGTCCAAGGGCCCCAGTGAAGAAAGGTAACAAGGAAAAATAAAATATTTTAAGAACCGTAACAGTAAAACATACATTTCCTATATAAACTATAAAAACTTTAACACAACAACAGGAAGAGAAATAAGACAGAATAGTGTGGCCGAGTATACCCTCAAGCAAGAGAACTCTAGCCCAAGACAGTGGAAGACCATGGTACAGAGGTTATGGCACTACCCAAACTAGAAATGCAATTAAACTTATTATTATTACTGCCTAAGCTACAGCCTTAGTTTGAAAAGTAGGGTGCTATAAGCCCAAAGGCTCCAAACAAGGAAAAATAGCCCAGTGAGGAAAATAAATAAGGAAATAAATGAACTACATGAGAGGTAATGAACAATTAAAATAAAATATTTTAAGAACATTACCATAAAATAGTTCTTTCATACATAAACTAAAGAAAAAAAAACCAAGAGGAAGAGAAATAAGATAGAATAGTGTGCTCGAGTTTACCCTTAAGCAAAGAACTACCCCCATGACAGTGGAAGACCATTATCAAAATGTTATTAAAACTATCATTACTATTAAAATTATTATTACTAACATATTCAAATCTGGATAGGTTATAGAGATTGTGAACTAATTGCTATTGGTGGTGCAGCCAGTGATTTTAGTCTTCTGGAAGCATTCATGTTATATTTAAAATAAAAATATTTAATTCAACTATTTTTTTTTTTTTTTGCGTTTTATACTGGGTAAATATATACGCCAAAGACATCTTGCCGCATAGGATAAACATACAAGAATAACGATGGGGATGAATGGAGGATAATGCAAAATTTGATTTTGGAGAAAAAATTCATGTTATGTTAAAAAGAAAAATATTGCATTCAACTATTTTTTTCTGATTCATACGGATTGAATACGTGACAAAAACATTATACGAATAATGCTCAGAATTATTATGAGAATTTATTTTTAAGATTTTGATAAAAAAGAGCCTATGGCTGTGGTGTGATTTCAATTAGTAGCTTCAAATTGCCATCCATCTTATGATATTAGAAAGGCCAAACATTCCTTATTTCAAGTAGCAATAAAATGACTGCAGTAGTTTGGTTTAAGAGAAAACATTTGAATAAAAGTGTAATGCAAAAATAATTTTTTGTTCTCCACGTAGAGATTACGAGAACGTAAAAAGTGTTTTATAATGATACATCTTCATTGAAAAATATTGAATAGTGTTCTGAAATATTTGAAATTTCAGAAACCAAAATGCAACACATATTCTATTCAATATTAAGTTGAAACTTAGTTTTGCATAACCGTCTTTAGTTGGCAAGATGTTATTTTGTAAAAATAAGACTTTTGAATGAAACTATAATTTTGAAGTTGGTTATAATTAAATAATAGAGAACATCAAAGTGTAATACTCATAAATATGCTTTATATTGAATATAGAGAGTCCAGCAATATATTAATATCCGCATTGCATACACTTGAAAAGTTATTATTATTATTATTATTACAAGTTCAGCTACAACCTTAGTTGGAAAAGCAGGATGCTATAAGCCAAGGGCTCCAACAGGGAAAAATAGCCCAAGAAAGGAAACAGCAATCAAAATAAAATAGTTTAAGAACAGTAACATTAAATTAGATATTGCATATATAAACTATAAGAATTTTAAATTGAAAAGTTTATTTGCTACTCTATCATGTGATTGAAACTACAGTAAACATTGTTACTTACACCAGGAGATGGAAATGTTTAATTTAAGAACACGAAAGCATTCCATATAGTATAGAAAAGATTCATCATCTGTCAGATTTAATGGTATAGAACTAGTCAAATGATAGGTATTCATACGTCATGATAGGAGTTATAAGATTAATTACGGATACATCAATGGAAAACAGTGCTTGGTAGTATGTACAAATTTGATTTAATCTCTCTCCAATGCAATTCTTTTACAATGATTTATACATATACTTCGCCCATTACTGTAAATTATGGACGGGTCTCTATAAAATAAACAGCTAATTTTGATGTTTGCTATTTCTTGTTTTAACATCTCTTTTTTTTCTAATTGAAGCTAAGCTTTAAGAGATGGTGATACAAATAAAATATAACCTTTTTAGCTGGTTTTAGTTTGCTCTTTCACTTAGGCATTGAAACAATTTTCATTGCGCTTAACCTATTTATAAAATCTCCTATCAAATTTGGAATCATTCAGTGATTATTGAAAATTACGCTATGCTTTTGTTATTTCACAAACACTACAGGAAAGAATCTGAGTACCCGTTTAGAAAATGCGACTTTTTTTTTATTTTTTTATTTTTTTTTTTTGTGTGTTTGAGTTAACTCTTGAATATTCCGATCACAAAACCTCATTTTGATCGGAGTTAATTACTCTGAGTATTTTTTTTTTTTTTTTGCGATTACTAAAACTTTCCTAAAAACCTCTGCTCGTCTATAACTTCGCAAGAGTTTCAGCGCATCCCATATTTACACGATTAATCAATCTACCAGGCAAAAATGATGATCATTTTTAATGAGGTAAAAATTGTTTATTTTCAAGACTTTCCCAATCACCAAATAAGGGCTCATTAGCGCACTATTTTACGGGAAAACTTAATAACAAGTTGTGGTGGTTCAATTGGTAACTTCCTCGCCTGGTGATCGCCAGACTAGGGTTCGAGTCCCGCTCAAGCTCCTTTGGTCGCTGCAACTTCACTATCCTTTTGAGCTAAGGAATTGGGTCTATCTCCCTCCCTGGTCCTAGTTTGGTTGGATAGAGGGTTTGGGCGCTGATCGTATGAATATATGGTCAGTCTCGAGGCCTTGTCCTGTTTGATTGGGCAATGTCAATGTCCCTTGCCTCTGCCATTCATGAGCGACCTCTAAATTTACACTATAAAATCATTCTTCTTTTCCTAAAGTGGCAAAGAAGCGAAAACTTTTCAGCAAGGATTATATAAGAGGCGTATTTTATCATGATGATATTCTTGATAATCGCATATTTGCTCTAACACCATAACATGCCACATTCTAAAAGGAATTATTTTGTTTTATTTTAGATATAATATTGCTTTATATGGCTTGGTTTTCTACTTCCAAATGACGAAATATACATTTACCAGAATCGATATTTTAGTTATTCCTTCTTTTACTGCAAGATAAAACGCATGTATTTCAGACTGAACCGCTGTTTAGATTCCTTTTTTTTCCATCATTCTGAAGAATCAGCAGATATCAATATTCTTATCGGCATAACAAGCAACTGACTGAAAACAACACAGAGAGCTAATAATGAAGTTACCATCCTGGTATTCATATGTTTAGTGTAAAAATAAATAACTGTTGAATGAATGTGGGATTATTAAATCACGCTATAAGGAATCATTTCATTATAAATTTTCCTTTTGAAATGAAGAGAATATTCAAATTCAATACATATACCAAAAGCAAGTAAGTCTTCAACCACAGGCTTCATCCTCCTAGATGTTATCATTGTTTATTCTCAAGGATTGTAAACTTTTATCATTAACCACAGGTGCTGTTTTCCTTTAAATCTGTAACTGTAATTACACTACTTTTTTATTTTTTTTTTTTATTACGGCTATATTATTTTTGCTACTACTTTTACTAATTAAAACAATTATAATAAATATATTAATAGTATTACAAATTACTACTAGCACTAATAAGTTCACGTGCCAGATAGATTAATCATTTCAAACCTTTATTCTTGGTTTCACTTCCATGAACACAGAACTTTATTTGAAGGCAATGAACAAAGCACACTCTCTGTTATGCTGTTTTTCAGAATATTGTCCTTTAAATCTATAACTGTAATGACACTACTTGTTTTTATTTCTTTTTGATACGATTATACTATTTCTGCTGCTACTTCTACTATTAAAAACAATTGTAATAAAGATATTAATAGTATTACAAATTACTACTAGCACTAATAAGTTCACGTGTCAGATAGCTTAAACAAATGTTAGCTTAGCAACAGATTATATTCTATGGAACAGTAAATCTTTCAAACCTTTATTCTTGGTTTCCCTTCCATGAACACATAACTTTATTTTAAGGCAACGAAGGAAGCAAAATATACGTTCTGCTGTTTTTGTAGAATCAACAAAAAAGGGCCATTAATTATAGTGAGTTCAATTGCTCATTTGTTCATTCAAGAGCTTTGTCGTGGTATTTAGTAAATATGACACAAACGTTTAAAAGCAGCATCATAAATGAATAAAAGTAATGTAAGTAGTGTTTTAATTTTCAGCTAAACTCTTTCAGGAATTAATATCTTGGCAAAATTGGGATGAATATGTAAATGTAAAGCAAATTGTAAGCTCCTTAAACTCTATTATGTTGTAAAGAAAATCCGACTACTTGAATACAATATTAACTCGTAAAAGACTATAAAATGTTGTGAGTAATATCTAATTTCAACCCCCTACTTTCTAAACATTTACTCACTGAAGTGAATACGTTCGGATTGGGACAAAGAAGTGAGAGCCAAAGTTTTCTGAACTGTAAAAGAAAATATTTTTATGGAAAAAAAAAACAATACAAAAAAAAATCATTAAGAAACTATCTCGTAACTTAATGACCGAAAGTCATTATCCATTATCTAGGTAATATATGTTTGCCACTTATGACGAGAAAACTATATATAAAAATAACACAAAAAAGAATATTCTTCCGCTTATTCAAACTCCTCACTGTGCATCCACATAACATCGTTTAATGCAAACGCTCGAAAAGTAGTAACTAAAAGAAAAATGAAAATAAGAAAGTCTGCGTATTATGTGTTACTCGTTTAACAGTAAATTAATTATGGACGCAAGTGATACTGTTCGTTGCTACTTGATGATAAAAATTGTTACAAAAAGATAAATATATAAGAACAATATATATTTTTTTTTTGTCTTACCTGAGTATTAAGTCCGACGTATATAATAGGATTGTACAAACAAGACGATTTGGCGAAGATTGCAGGAATAACTGCCGCTCCTGGGGTGACGAGTGACTGATCTCCAAAGGCCATGATTAACGCCATAACTGAATAGGGAACCCATGCGAAAAGAAACGTAATACCCATCACCACCACCATGACAGCTACGCGGCGCTCCGCTCTCGCAACTCCTGCCTGGAAGCCACTGGAACCAGCCTGCAAAGAGCAAAAGAATGTTTGTTTGGCAAAAGTTTTACCACTCTCGCAACTCCTGCCTGGAAAGAGCAAAAGAATGTTTGTTTCTCAAAGATATTACCGCTCTCGAAACTCCTGTCTGGAAGCCACTGGAACCAGCCTGGAAAGAGCAAAAGAATGTTTGTTTGGCAAAAGTTATACCACTCTCGCAACTCCTGTCTGGAAAGAGCAAAAGAATGTTTGCTTCTCAAAGATATTACCACTCTCGCAGCTCCTGCCTGGAAGCCACTGGAACCAGCCTGCAAAGAGCAAAAGAATGTTTGGCAAAAGTTTTATCACTCTCGCAACTCCTGCCTGGAAGCCACTGGAACCAGCCTGGAAAGAGCAAAAGAATGTTTGTTTGGCAAAAGTTTTATCACTCTCGCAACTCCTGCCTGGAATCCACTAGAAACAGCTTGGAAAGAGCAAAAGAATGTTTGTTTTGCAAAGTTTTTACCGCTCTCGCAACTTCTGCCTGGAAGCTACTAGAACCAGCCTGGAAAGAGCAAAAGAATGTTGGTTTTGCAAAGGTTTTACCGCTCTACGCAACTCATGCCTGGAAGCCACTAGAACCTGAATGGAAAGAGCAAAAAAAAAATGTTTGTTTTGCAAAAGTTTTACCACTTGCAACTCCTACCTGCAAGCCATTAGGACCAGCCTGGAAAGAGCAAAAGAATGTTTGTTTTGCAAAAGTTTTACCACTCGCAGCTCCTGCCTGAAAGTCACAGGAACTAGCCTTTAAAGAGTAAAAAAAAATTGTTTTGCAAAGGTTTTACCGTTCTCACAACTCCTGCTTGGAAAGAGCAAAATAATGTTTGTCTTTTAAAGATATTACTGTTCTCGCAACTCCTGCCTGGAAAAGTAAAAGGTTGTTTGTTTTGCAAAGGTTTGACCGCTCTCGCAACTCCTGCCTGGAGGCCACTAGAACCAGCCTGGAAACAGCAAAAGAATGTTTGTTTTGCAAAGTTTTACCACTCGCAACTACTGCCTGGAAGCCCCTAGACTTTGCCTAGAAAGAGAAAAAATTTTGGTTTTTCAAAGATTTTACCGTTCTCGCAACTCCTGTCTGGAAAGAGTAAAATGATGTGTTTTTAAAGATATTACCGCTATCGCAACTCCTGCCTGGAAGCCACTAGAACCAGCCTGGAAAAGCAAAAGGATGTTTGTTCTGCAAAGGTTTGACCGCTCTAGCAACTCCTGCCTGGAAGCCTCTAGTAGAACTAGCCTGGAAAGAGCAAAAGAATGTTTGTTTTGCAAACGTTTTACCACTTTCGTAACTCCTACCTGGAAGCCCCTAGACTTAGCCTGGGAAGAGCAAAAAATTTTGGTTTTTCAAAGGTTTTACAGTTCTCGTAACTCCTGCCTAGAGGCCACTAGAACCAGCCTGGAAAGAGCAAAAGAATGTTTGTTTTGCAAAGTTTTACCACTCACAACTCCTGCATGGGAGCCACTAGAACCAGCCTGGAAAGATCAAAAGAATGTTTGTTTAGCAAAGTTTTACCACTCACAACTCTTGCATGGGAGCCACTAGAACCAGCCTGGAAAGAGCCAAAGAATGTTTTGCAAAAGTTTTACCCGTCTCGCAACTCCTGCCTGGAAGCTACTAGAACCACCCTGGAAAGAGCAAAGGAATGTGTGTTTTGCGTATGTTTTACAGCTCTCGCAACTCCGGCCTGGAAGCCACTAGAGTTAGCCTGGAAAGAGCAAAAAGAATATTTGTTTTGCAAAAGTTTTACCACTCTCGCAACTCCTGCCTGGAAGCTACTAGAACCAGCCTGGAAAGAGCAAAAGAATGTGTGTTTTGCATAGGTTTTACAGCTCTCGCAACTCCTGCCTGGAAGCCACTAGATTTAGCCTGGAAAGAGCAAAAAAATTTTTGTTTTGCAAAGGTTTTACCATTCTCTCAACTCCTGCCTGGAAAAGGAAATGAATCTTTGCTTTGCAAAGGTTTTACCACTCTCGCAACTCCTGTCTGGAAGCCACTAGAACCAGCCTGGAAAGACCAAAATAATTTTTTTTTTTTTTAATGGTTTTAGTGTCATTGGACGAAAAGGACAATAGTTGATTTAAAGGATAAGTTAAGAAATGGTTAAATAATTGAGGTTCATAAAACTTGTCTGCTCTGGTATCATCCACAAGTCACTCTATTCGTCTTGAGAATTTAAGGTAAAGAGTAAAAAGGAAATACTACAAATACATTCATATATTTTAGATAGAGATTGGTACGTGTAAAAAGCTGAATGTTCCCTAAAGAGTAATGATCTCTCTTTTCAAAATACTGCTGCCTAAATTATTCTATACATTTCACATATCCTAGATGTCAATTATAGTCATAAATCATACTTTCATAAAAATCTTATAAGACAGAAAGAAAAATTTAAACAACCATCATAATTTTATTTTGTTGTTTTTGTTTTCGAAAGCCATTAGATGTTCTTCTATTACCCCTTTGCTTCACCTCATAATTATTCACCATGCTTATATTTCTTGCAAAGGTTCTGGGCGAAATAAGCCCCACCCCTGATGACATCTGAGCCAATCACATTGTCTCCCACATTAGCAGCGGTCAGAATACAAGCACTTACAAATTTCAAAGTAAACTATCTAACAGTCACTCTATCATTCTCTATTGAAATTTAATGTTCATAGCTTCAGTGACGTTTGTTTAAATTAGATCTCAAAACGTTGTAGCCTAAAGATAAGGGGATGTGTTGTGACTGCTGTTAACACAAGAGACAACATGATTGGTTATGACGTCATGAGTGGGTGGGGCTTATTTCGCTCAGAATCTATGCGGCAACTATCATACGAGATAAATCATCTCTCGTCCTGTCTATTAAAGTAATTCAGGAACGAGAGCAAGTGTATTCTAATGCATTCAATATCACTATGTATATGAGCTTAGTTTTTGTTATCCAAGTACCAGATTACGTCTCGCACGTTGTTGAAAAGCAAAAAATTCTACTTATGATTTATTTTCATCTTACCTAATATATATATATATATATATATATATATATATATATATACATATTAATATATATACATATTTATATATATACATATATGTATATATTTATATATATATATATATATATATATATATATATATATATATACATACATATATACATATATAAGTATATATTTATATATATACAAACACACACACACACATATATATATATATACATACATACATATATATATATATATATATATATATATATACACTACGCCTAATACAGCTACCCCTTTTGGGAAATATATATATATATATATATATATATATATATATATATATATATATGTATATGTATATATATACTGTATATATATATATATATATATATATATACTGTATATATATATATATATATATATATATATATATATATATATATATAAAATCCAATCACTTACTCTTTATTATATATATGGGAGACCTTGCTTCATTCTTATAAAAGTTACTTTTCCTAATTGTACGTAGATCGGTAATCGAAAAAGTTCCTCTTTATATAAGATCCTTACATCCCTCTTTTCCTTTTAATCAGCCAATGGTCAGATAAACATCAATCAACCTACCCTTTTCTATACGTCGTACTGACGTATAACCCTAACTAATTCTCATTTTCCTTTTTTTTTCCATCCCGAAACTACCTGCGAGTATTTGTTTTTATCTAAGCAATGAATTCCTTAACATACAGCACAGGCGATCAGAACTTACCAAGTAGTCTAATTCTCTCCAAAAAACATCTGTCAGGGCATTTATATGGTCGCAGTGTTAAATTTTCCTAACACCAAATCGATCCAAGACATATTTAAATCCTTCTAGAAACTTTCTCTTATACTCTAACTTTTATGTTGAAGGAATAAATTTCATTTTACCATTTGTTACCGAGTCCAATTTAATCACATTAATCTAATAAATTTGCAATCTCATTCATCCTTAGTTTTACTAGTGCTCAGCAATATGCATTATGGCTATTGGCCTTGGCCTTGTCATATATTTCTGTTATCCTATATTTCCTCTTATATACTGAACCCAATGCCGATATGCTAACGCCCCTGAACGCCAGACTGAGGTTCGAGTCCCACTCAATCTCGTTAGTTTCTTTGGTCGCTACAACCTCACCACCCTTGTGAGCTAAGGATGGGGGGTTAGTGGATCGTATAGGTCTATTTGCTGAGTCATCATAAGCCATTGCCTGGCTCTCTTTAGTCCTAGCCTGGGTGGAGAGGGGGCTTGGGGGCTGAGCATATGTAATATGCTCAGTCTCTAAGGCATTGTCCTGCTTACTAGGGCAATGTCATTTTCCCTGGCCTCTCTCATTCATGAGCGGCCTTTAAACCTTCAATTGAAATTTTTTCCTGTTTTTTTTTTTTTTTTTTTTTTTTTTTTTCAAAATGAGTATATGATACAAAAATTTCCAGTGACGATATTCAAGTTACACGGAGTAGCATGAAAATAATACTAGTATTTGGAAATACATTGAAAACTGACTCTGCCTTCGAGACTTATCCACCATATTCCGCTTATATTGAATTAAAAGTTCCTTATCAGGGTCACGTTGAATTTTGAATTTTTCTTTATCCACTCGTTTCTTAGACTACCAAATTTTATTTTGCTGTGGAGTGTCCTAGAAAATAATGAATTCTGCATTTGAGTGGTAATCTATATGGGGATGATACAACTCTGCTTCTTTCAGTGTCTCCTGGCCATACTTACTTGCTATCTCTCCCCCAAGTCACCTATCCAATTCCATGAATCTTTTTCTTGAAAATGTGATTGAACTTCATATATTGGTCAATATATGCAAATGAAATTTATTTAACAGATGACGAGCCTTACATACATGCAGATGAGAGCAAGAATATCACAAAAACTCAAACTATCTGAAATATATGATGGCTAGCTTAAACACTTTTTGTGTAATCAATGGGGAAGAGCGCGAGAGATAAAGAAGCAATATCATTTCAGTGTATGAGCCTCTATGAAACAGGTGCGGTACAATAGTATTATTCCAAAGTCCCTGTGAATATCACTTCTCTTTACTTCATCCTTCACAGTCAGCAATGAATATTAATGTTACCAAGCTCAGTTCCAGTAAATAATTTCCCAGGTGATTTTTAAGTAATTTAATTATGCTGAGATGAGTTACGAATATGCAAATACATCTGAATATATTTGATTTTTGTATTTTTCACACATTATGATCCTCATCGTACAGATTGAAGAATCGATGAGCGAATAAGAGAAAGTGGTAGATCGTGTAATGATTTTTTGTTACAACTAAGACTTGAACTAATTGAGGGTTTGTTTACATTTTTTTTTTTTTTTTTTTTTTTGGTTAGGTAGGTTAGGGCGGTAGTGCAACTCTTGAGTGATTGAATCTATTTCCTGACTGCGATGGGTAAACACATGGTTATTTCGAATGCTTAGATTTTCTATTAGTTCTGGAAGTGTTTTTATTATTTATCAGTATTATCTTCTATTTGCTTGGTGTGGTTGTGAATTAAAGAATCAATTTATTATTTTCTCTGTTAATGTTAATGTGATAGTTTAGTTAGCTAAGGGTGTTTGTGAGCGTTTTTCTTATTTGCTCACTGAACCATACTTAGTCCTCTCACCTCCTCTTCTAACTGAGGCATACTCATTATCCCTACCCGGTTTTGAATGTTGATCGTGATATTCGGATTGGGATGGACAATATTACCAACTTGGAAAAGATTTTGCTGGAAATAATGATTTAGATTAACATGATTTTGATCGAATAAGGAAATTGGCAAGGATACTACTGAATAGATTGATGCTGATGATGATGAACAGCAAGATAATAAACAGTATGTAGTATTGAATGTTCCGTAAAATAGACGGGAGTATAGGCCTACATTGAGGCAGAGTGCTGTGTTTTCAAGACTTTTCAGTGTAGTGTGTCCATAAACAGACGTCAGACGCATATATATGTATGTATATATACATATATATATATATATATATATATATATATATATATATATATATATATGTATATATATATATATATATATATATGTGTGTGTGTGTGTGTGTGTGTAAATTTAGTCAAATCTGTTCATGAGCATAGCAAGCGCAAAGTTAATAATGTTAGGGTAGTCCTTTCAGATGAATTTCGAGTGAACAGTGGGGTACTCCAAGAGAATGTGTTGTCACCTATGTTGTTTATCCTCCTCGTGGACTCTACAATTCATAGAACATTAGTGATGATGGAGAAGGATTGGAATGGATTGGTAATAGGAAATTACCTGACCTAGAGTATGCTGATGACACTGCCATTATTAGCAGAAAATAATAGGGTTTGCAATGCTTGATATGCAGAATGATTGAAATATCACATGAGGTTGAGTTCAAGATGAATAGAAGAAAGACAGAGATGATGAGAACGGAATATGCAAGGGAAGATGAAATATCATTGGAAGGAGAAAGGATTAATGGGGGTTAAAATCATTTAAATATTTAGAAGCTATGATCTCTTATACATGGTCTTTAAAATTGGATTTTAATGGAAAAAAAAATCAGACAGTAGCTACGTTAACTAAAATTTGGAAATCAAATCGTCTGAAATTACATATATTGTAAAATTGACTCTATATATCAGTTTAGTGAGATGAGTGTTACTGTAAGGACATGAGTCGTGGTATGACAATGAACTAATATCCAACTGATTTGGTAGATTTGAGAACAAAGCTTTCAGAAGAATATTGGGAGTTAAATGGCGGGATAGGATTAGAAATGAAACTATAAGAGGGATTACTCAAGTGCCATATGTGAATGAGATCATGATGAGGGGTAGATAGAGATGGTTTGGGCATGTTCTTCGATCTCCCCAAGAGAGATTAGTTCACTAAACATTTAAATGGGCTTCACAAGGCACTAGAAGAGTTGGAAGACCCAGGCCTACATGGTTGAGGGCTATGAAGCGTGAAGTAGGAGATGATGAATGGAGAAGTAATATTGATATTAAAGCTCAAGATAGAGACAAATGTCAAAATCCAATCGAGGCTCTTTCAGTCAATAGGCATAGGAGATGATGATAATGATGATTTTACACACACACACACACACACATATATATATATATGGGTGTGTATTGAAAGAGTGACATTTCGAAAGAGTGACATAACACAAGAGTGACAAACATGAATAAAAATTCAAAAGAGTGACATAACGAAAGAGTGACAAACCGAAATAAAAATTCAAAAGAGTGACATAACAAAAGAGTGACAAAGCTAAATTAGAATTCAAAAGATTGACAAATTTAGGTCTCTTTTTCTCTCTAACTCTAAACTAGTGGTTATGCTAAATAGTAGTTGTGGATACTTTGCTTTTCTCTCTCTCTCTCTTTCTCCTTTTCTGTCTCTTTTTCAATAATTTCGAGAAAATACTTTAGTTGTCTGAGAGTTTTCGGCCGGATTGTTTTATGCTTATAGAGAAGATTTTTTTTCCAAATCCGGCTGCCCATAATGGACGAATACACTTTTATGAAATCTCAGAAAGGAAAAGAAAGGTTAGTCTATAGAGGGCACATATATCGACATAAAAAATCCCGAGAACAAAATCATTATTTCAGGTGCATCCATCATTTGCAAGAACTCAATCTCTCAAGAACGAATAATGGAGTAGAGGTTTGACAATGGAGATTTGAAACCGTCGTTGAGCGTTACCATTTGGATGTGTACTCAATGATTCGGGAATTTGTCAAAGAAGACCATCGAACAGACCAAGAAATACAACGTTTAACATCGGGCATTAATCCGTCTAAGAAAAAAAAAGAAGAAGAAATCCAAAGAGAAAAAAAAGGCTGAAAACAGTTTTAAGTAGAGAGGGGGAAATCAGTTTGAGTGATTACATAAGGGGTATTGCACACAATTTACTTTTTGGTGCAAGTAATAGGCTTAATAACTTAGACGAAGACAATAGTGAAGGTGAACAGTAAAAATTTTTGCTTTTTTGCTTTTTTTACGAGAAATACAATTTTTTTCTTAAAGAACTTTTATGTTTACATATGTATTTCACCTTTCGACAAAATTTCAATTATTTTTTTTAATTAACATAAATGTTTAATTTTCAAATTACTATTGTATATTTCACATTTTTTGTAATTATATATTTTTATATTTGTGTATTTATTTTTATTGTATGTTTTACAAAAAAATAAATATCTTAATTACTGAATCAGTTTTAGTAACCAATGTCACTCTTTTGATCAATATAATAAACTGTCACTATTTTGTTATGTCACTCTTTTGATCTGTCACTCTTCTGAGTAGCATTTTTGTCGCTCTTATGTTATGTCACTCTTCTGAATTGTCACTCTTTCGAAGCGATCCCATATATATATATATATATATATATATATATATTTATATATATATATATATATATATATATATATATATATATATATATATATATATAGATTTATCTTTGTACTTTTGTTACGTTAGTTTTAAAATGTTTTTGTTAGTTTTAGTTATAATTGCCGAAATAAAGTCAGGGGAAAGTTTGTGTTGCAGAGATTATTTGTCGTCCCACTGAATGATTTTTTTTCATCAATTTTCATATCTTCTGTATTCACATTGGGATAATTCCAGTTCCAGAAATAAAATAAAAACCTTTAAAATTCATCTAATATTTATGGATATTCTACGTAGGAAATAAGCAATCAAAAACCTTATGCATCAACCAGGAGAGCAATACTTGAAAGCAAGTTAAATATCTACCTCTCTGAAAATAAAAATCTAGAAAATAAGGCATTCATCTCCGATTTTCTTATATTGATTGATTTATTTATTTGTGCTGTGTACTTACCCCACAAGGCACCAGAAGAGTTGGAAGACCCAGGCATGAAGCCTATGAAGTGCGAAGTAGGAGATGATGAATGGAGAAGTATTGATTTAAAAGCTCAAGATAGAGACGACTGGCGAAATCTAACCGAGGCTCTTTGCGTCAATAGGCGTAGGAGATGTTGATGATGATGATGATTATGATGACATAAGTTTAAAAATTAACACAATTGATGCAAAGACTTGAATATGTCTGCGTAATTTTAGTTTACTCCAAGAAGCCCCATTTACCGTCATCACAACGAGTTAAAATCCTTCAAATTTCTACCTTTTACTTTCTTATTGTTTTTTTTTTTTTTTTTTTTTTTTTTTTGCAGTGTCTCCTATCACTCTAGCAAACCCTGATACAAGTAAGGTGGTTAAATTTCCTTTAAATTTGCTATTGTACGCTATGGAATATTTTAAGAGCAATGATATCTCATTCTTTTTAACCCCAAGTAGCTCTTTTGAAGACTTAATTAGTGTGCACACAGTAAAAAAAAAAAAAAAACCGTAATCTTAATAGGAAATTTTCCGTAAAAATATACTGTTCTCAGTCTTATTTCAGTAAATCACAGGCGATCGTAATTCTACCATACTTTGTTTTTTTAAAAGGTGAAAATCCTGGAATTAATGTTGCCAGGCATTTACCTATTTTTTTTTAATGCAAATTTTTAACAGTGTAATGAAACTAAAGATAAACGCTATGTTTGTTGTTATGTCATTTTGGTTGTGGATTATGTAACACCACCTTCGCATACCATCATTACCTCGTTGTAGATTCCTTGTGCGCTCGGCGTTAAGAGAAAACGATGGCATTACCTGTCTTGTGTGGCCCTAAACCGAGTCCAAATGTACAAGAGACAAAACAAACCCCAATTATTGGGTCGAGTCTAGTGGATATTCTTCGGGACGGCTTACTTGAAATGCTATTTACATTTTTCTTTCTCAGAGATTCTTACAAAATGTTTTTCTGTTATATACATTGTAAAATCAGTTTGGTAAAACATTTACTTTTTACTTCTCAAGATTACTGGACCTATTGGATGTCAAGATAAAAATATTTGGAATATACATGAATTTAGAACGAATTTCTAACCCTCAATACTCACGTCATATGAACTAAATACAAACAAAATCTGTTATATTATATGATCCTCTTTTGCATCTGTTCCCCCTCTAAATATTACATAATAAGTCTTCGGAAAAAGCTTCTAGTTACCTTTTTCTTTTAAATTATTTTTTCCACATAAAAAAATGTATATCTTAATGCATATTTGTAAGAGTCACACACACACACACACAC
Source organism: Palaemon carinicauda (assembly GCF_036898095.1). Classification (NCBI taxonomy): domain Eukaryota; kingdom Metazoa; phylum Arthropoda; class Malacostraca; order Decapoda; family Palaemonidae; genus Palaemon; species Palaemon carinicauda. The sequence continues at coordinate 8,762,869 of NC_090746.1, forward strand.
ACACACACATATATATATACACATATATATATATATATATATATATATATATATATATATATATATATATATATATATATATATATATATATATTATCCTAGTTGCCATTTCAGTGTCAGAGTTAGTCATCATAATTTTGTACTATTGTCTATTTGGAAGATCCTTGTGTGATTCTTTCTATCCAATTATATTGAAAACAGATTCGAGATAATTGGAAAAATGTATCAAATTATTCTTTTTTGGTTTCTATATAAAATATCCCCTGGGTTACGAAAACTGTGTTGCATAACGATAAAAAAATGACCTTTCTTTTTCGAAATCAACTTTATTTAGTAACATATTAAAGATAAGGACTCTCTCTCTCTCTCTCTCTCTCTCTCTCTCTCTCTCTCTCTCTCTCTCTCTCTCTCTCTCTCTCTCTCTCTCTCTCCCCTGGGTTACGAAAACTGCGTTGCATTAAGATAGAAAAATAACCTTTTTCGAAATGAACTTTATTTAGTAACATTAAAGATAAGGACTCTCTCTCTCTCTCTCTCTCTCTCTCTCTCTCTCTCTCTCTCTCTCTCTCTCTCTTTCTCTCTCTCTCCTGAACACTGGAGTACATTGAGAAAAAGATTTGAATATATCAAGGCCTGAGTCCAAGAATAAGCTTATCTTGTACTGCTCAAGAAAAAGAAAGGAAAAAAGATTTTCTTTTCGCCAACCATGACCACCAGAGGGAGTAAAACCTTTTCTTTTGCTTTTGCTTAATGGAACTCTTTCTTCCCAAAAAGACTTCACATCCCATTTTTGCTGTTCAGTTTTCATCTGAGCATGTTTCAAAATGTTTCCTAGGGAGATACTTTATAGTAACTCTTTAAATTAGGTAATATTTATCTAATAAATAAAAATCAAGAGTGGAATAAAATGAAAAACAATTCAAATATATAAGGAATTTCGGGAAAATGGAAATAAGACAATTTTTTACTTTAAATTTCACACATCTGACGTCATCCATTAGGCGCAAGAAATCGGATTTATGCAATGTCGTAGAAATTATTACGACGTGTAACTTGCATAAGCAGTGTATTTTCTGTTCTTATGAAAATACGAAATAAAACATGTCCATATATATTATAATAAATACACCATTTTGTGTATAAAGCCTGTTTTTCTTATAAGATTGAGAGAATGTAGATTCAATAACCAATCAATCGAAAATAGACGAAATATAACTCTCAATTAAAGATAACTACTTTTATACATAACTAATCCAGCCACATGAATGAGCGGTATCACACATTGGAGTCCTAAATCTTAAATGACCAAAATTTACACCACACGCAGTAGACGAAAATATAAGGGATGGATCCCGATGTTTGTTAAGCGTTAACCACTTTCTGAAAAACATAAAAATCTCCCTATCTGTTGTCATTACCTTCCGAGTGCCCCCTAGGTTGTTGAATAAACAGATGACAGACAATATAAACTCTAATGTCTTGTTTTTCACATGTAAACATTTATTTAAAAAATTTCATTGTACTTGAAATTTAAATTACACATCATTGAATGTTCTGTGCTGAACTAATAATAAACTATAATAGGTTAAAATTTTTTAATGGCAATATTAATATCCGTACCTTTATCTCCTTTATCCTTATTATCCTAATTCCATTTTCTTCAGTAATTTCTTGTATGAGCTCCAAATAATATGAAGAATTGGCTAGTATGAAGGACCTTTATTTACTTCTTATTATAAGTTCCACTGGAATCTACCATCTATAAGCTCTTCTGACCAAATTACTTCTGTCACTGGTGTAGTATTTGGTAGCAATCATACATGGTTCCTTAGCTGATCTCAAGGAAATGATAATCTCTAATATTTTTAGCTTGTTGAGTTTGGGGATAAAAAATCTTTGCCTGGGAGTCAAACAAGTTCCCCAGCAAATGCCAACGTTAATTCATGATAACGTTTACGTATTTCACAGGATTTTAATAGGTTTGACATAAGATTGCTTTTAATTTCTCTTTTTATTTAGAGTTTTATTTCAAATTTCTTATTTCTATTGTATCTAACAGTACTATATCAATCCCTTTTCTTTCTCTAGCGATGCTTTCTGTGATCTGTTTTATTTTTAATTTTTTCTAACTTTTTCCAATGACCACCTAAATGTTCCATCTTGCTATATTGATTTTGTATGCCAAGGGTATATTATTATTATTATTATTATTATTATTATTATTATTATTATTATTATTATTATTATTACACGCTAAGTTGCAACCGTAGTTGGGAAAGCAAGATGCTATAAGCCCGAGCTCCAACAGGGAAAAATAGCCCAGTGGGGAAAGGAAACAAGGAAATACAAAACTACAAATTAAGTAACAAACAATCAAAATAAAACACTAAGAACAGTAACAGCAGTAAATTAGATCTTTCATATATAATCTATAAATCTTAAAAGAAAAAAAAAAACAAGAGAAATATGATATAACGGCGCGCCTGTGTGTACCCTCAAGCAAGAGAGCTCTAATCCAAGACAGTGGAAGGCCATGGTACAGAGGCTATGGCACTACCCAAGAATAGAGAACAATGGTTTGATTTTGGAGTGTCGTCCTCCTAGAAAAGCTGCTTACCATAGCTACAGAGTGTCTTCTACCCTTAATAAGAGCAAAGTAGGGATTGAACAATTACAACCGCAGTCGTCAACTCTTTGAGCGAAGAATTGTTTGGTAAACTCTTGTCAGGTGTATGAGGACAGAGGAGAATGTGTACGTGTAAGCAAAGACAAGCGTACCCAGAGAGATGTTGTACTGTCTGACCAGTGATCTTCGTCCCCTTCTGAGGCGACTGAAGACATTCATAATAACATTCTGTTCAGTAACTACAGTATATTAATGCACATTCAGATTGTTTCTTCGAATTGGCATACAAAGCTGGTTACTTTTCAAGTTTCCAATAACAATCACCTCCCTCACTCTTCCTTTTATAATTCTTCCTTCTCATAGATTTATAGTGGGATAGTGTAGATGGTTTTCTCTGACTTGCATCATATATCCACTTCAAACTCGTGGCAAAGCCAGGTTGCCATTCTATGAATGTTCTACACTACTACTACTAATGCAACTCTTAAATATCTGATGTCACAGCATTAAAAAAATGGAGGCACCAGTAAACTCGAAGATAAACTATTTTGAGCATCCTATCAATTCTACAAACTGGAATTGTGTGTCTCTCTCTCGATGTCTTTTGAACACTTAAGCTTATCAGATTTTAAGAGACGGGCTGAGATTGCTTAATGAAGTTCATTAATATTTCTTTACTTACCTACAGTTAATCTGGCTTGGTTATATTGATATTGCTCTTTTCTGAAAAGACCAGACTTGGTTGTTAAACTTTCAATGAGGGGTCATATAATAGTTATGAAAGTCTAAGGCTTAAAACACAAAAGAAATATAATTCTTTAAAGAAAATTATATGTTTATTTATTGGTGCTTTCAACCTTTTTTTCTGATTTGTGAAAGGAGCGTTAGAAAATTCTAAAAAAAAATCAATTTAAAATATTTGCAAGAAAAACTATTTACTGATTGGAGAGAATCTTCGTTAATGAGAAAGTCTCTTTTAGTTTTGAAATCATGATTCCTTATTCACAGTCTGGAGAATAGTGTATTGTAATATAAAACAAAAATTCTCTTTTGACCCTCCAGTTATTATTATACGTATCCGCATTATGATTATTATAAAACATGGATGTAAAAACTTATTTTATTTTTCAATCAACAGATTAATTTACAGAGACTAATGATCTCAAATTTAACTTCTACGTAAAGAATGAACGCGAGAAAATGAACAATGATAGGAAGAAAATATGCCATCCAACATTTAAGGAAGACCAGAAAGGTATTAAGCCACTGATTTAGGTTTACCCACTTCCTTCTCAATAGAACCTACTAAATCTCTCTCTCTCTCTCTCTCTCTCTCTCTCTCTCTCTCTCTCTCTCTCTCTCTCTCTCTCTCTCATTTGCAAAGCACGACTGGAATTCCTTTAAAGTTTCAAAAGAATCGTAAGGGAATGGTGCTGGGGAACCTCTCTATTTTCAGACAAAGATCAATTAGTTCTGAGGCCGCTTATTGCTTCAAACAACTTTAAGATCACAACTTCTTTTTCCTATGTAAATATATTACTTGGTCTCTTGGTTATGCTATTCACTGTTATAGTTTGATTCACCATCAAGAGAAATATGAAAAATTATTTTCAAAAACTTGAGATTCACTTGAGCCAAAGAGGGGTTTCGGAATTTTTTTCTAGAGTTCTGTTCTTCTGTAATGTGCAGATACTTGTTATTACCTCTGTCAACGAAGTTGGAAGGAGGTTATGTTTTACAATATGTTTGTGTGTTTGTTTGTTTGTGAACACCTAGATGCCACAATTTTAATCGTAATGAAACTTGCAGGCATTAACTTAGGTACGAAGCTGGAAATTATTAAATTTTGGAAGTTATAGGTTAAAGGGCAAGGTCACGGTCAAGCAAAATGTCCAATTCATGTAATCAGCCATAAGTTTGGACGTCATTGTCCCAGAGACTTCAAACTTGGTTCATATTTGCGTGTATGAAAATCCATGCCAATTAATACATGTTAAGCTCGAAGGTCAAGTTCGAGTCCAAGGTCAAGGTCAAGCAAAAGGTCAAATTCCGGTTATCAACCATGCGAATACAATTTTTATCCCCCTATTTGTGTGTGCGCTCCTTTTACAATTATATAATTGCCATTACTTTAGTGACATTATTCGCTTCATGGTACAGTTGGCTTCATTACCTCCGGTACACTTCGCGGGAAGCTAGGAAGACGTCTAACAGCTATACATTGTGTAGTACAATTTAGAGCTGTCAGACGTCTCCATAGCTTCCCGAGGAGTGTACCGGAATTAATGAAGGCAACTGTACACCATAAAGCAATGTAAATGGACTATAAATTATTGTTATATTTTCTAATTAATGATTTAATCATTAATATAGTGCCTGTAATACTTAAAACAACCATTCCAATTTGTAATGATTTAACTGTAATTAATTCAATGTGACACTTATTTCTTTTGGAGTTTAGCTGCATGCAAAAACCAACGCACTATTCACCTGTCGTATTCAAAATTTAGATAAGAATTCTGACACGCTACTCTCAGCAAACTTAGTCGAGCGAGATTATAGAAAACAAAAATAGATACGGTATTATGTTTCACGACGTTTCAAAACCACAAAGTACTAGAAAAAATGTATTTTCTGAAATACATTACGTAATATCATCTCATTCTTCAGACAAGGAATGGTAATAATATGCAAAAAGGAAATAAATATTAAACAGCATCGCATTCATGACATGTTATGTACATTACTGATACGAAAAAAAAAAAAATGCTATGATTGCGAATAAACCCAATGACACTTATTCTTGTTCTAAAATCTATGTAGCTTGTATAACAAGGAGATTTCTACCTTCAAAAAGTATGATTGCACGAACGAATATAAGTATTTTTCCTGAAATTCATGACATGAATGCTAAGAAACAGGGAAAATGCTGTCAGTATAGGCATATTAAAGTTGAAAATACGAGCACAATATATAATGAAGTTTAATGAATAACAGCACATGCACATAGGGACACACACACTCAGACACACACCTGCACATGTGTGAGCAAGTGCACTCTCTCTCTCTCTCTCTCTCTCTCTCTCTCTCTCTCTCTCTCTCTCTCTCTCTCTCTCTCTCTATCTCTCTCTCTCCACATATATACATGTATATATACAGTATATATATATAATATATATATGTATGTATAAATGTATATATATGTGTATGTGTGTATGTGAATATATATATATATATATATATATATATATATATATATATATATACATATATATATATATATATATGTATACACATATATACACACACACACACATATATATATATACACATACATACATATACATATACATATATATACACATATGTGTGTATATATATGTGTGTGTATATATATATATATATATATCACATACACACATATACATACACATAAATATATATATATATATATATTTTATATATATATATATATATATATATATATATATATATATATACACAGTCACACACAACACTTATTTTGCAATACCGTCTATCCCCCTAAAGGGTCTGGTGCTAAAAAGTAGAGCCTTCTCTAACTATAATCGATGAGTAAAATTGTGACCACCACGGAAACTTATTTCTTCACCTTGACCTTGACCTATGATTTTCAAAATTGAATCACTTCCACGTCTCTACATAACAATTAATCCCTGAAAGTTACATTACTCTATGAGTAAAATTGTGACCTTCACAAAGGCAGCTTATTTCTCAACCTTGACCTTGACCTTTAACCTAGGACTTTCAAAATTGAATCATTTCCTCGGCTCAAGATAACAATTAATCCTGAAAGTTTCACTACTTTATGCGCAAAATTGTGACTTTCACCACGACAGCTTATTTCTCGACCTTTACCTTTGACCTAAAGGACTTTCAAAATTGAATCACTTACACGTCTCAACATATCATTTAATCCCTGAAAGTTTCACTACTCTATGAGTAAATTTGTGACCTTCACCACGGCAGCTTATTTCTCGACCTTGACCTTTGA
>NC_090746.1:8774527-8802027 GCF_036898095.1 Palaemon carinicauda
CTTTTCCAACTAGGGTTGTAGCTTAGCTAGTATTAATAATAATAATAATAATAATAATAATAATAATAATACTACTACTACTACTACTACTACTACTACTACTACTACTACTACTATTAATAATAATAATAATAATAATAATAATAATAATAATAATAATGATGATGATAATAATAATAATAATGATAATAATATTAATAATAATTTGAATACTATTGTTCCACGGCAATGGAAACTACATCAAAGCTCTGAAGGCTATCTACTATGTGAGATTTTCCAAACGATTTGTCATTATATCCTGCTTGTTACTCCCATTTCCCTACAAAGCTTCCTCTTGGTAATTGCCACTAAGCAATTCGATTAAATGTAAACTACCTGCTATCCGAAATGAATACATTATGATAATCATCTCATCTGCATGGAAATTAACCCTCCTGTTACCTGTCGTAATTCTGAGGATTTTTATTTACTATTTATCTGTCGATCATTTGCTCTTTGGTAGGTAGTAGGTTGGCCAGGGCACCAGCCACCCGTTGAGATATTACTACTAGAGAGTTATTGGGTCTTTTGACTGGCCAGATAGTACTACATTGGATCCTTCTCTCTGGTTACAGTTCATTTTCCCCTTTACCTGCACACAGCGAATAGTCTGGCCTATTCTTTACATATTCTCTTCTATACTGAGATTACCAAACAATTCTTCTTCACCCAAGGGGTTACTGCACTATCATTGTTCAGTGGCCACTTTCCTCTTGGTAAGGGTAGAAGGGACTCTTTAGCTATTGTAAGCAGTTTTTTAGGAGAAGGACACTCCAAAATCTAACCACCGTTATCTAGTCTTGGGTAGTGCCATAGCCTCTATACCATGGTCTTCCACTGTCTTGGGTTAGAGCTCTCTTGCTTAAGGCTACACTCGGACACACTATTCTATCTTATTTGTATTCATCTTGTTTTGCTAAAGTTTATATAGTTTATATAGGAGAGATTTATTTTGATATGGTTCTTCTTAAAATATTTTATATTTCGTTGTTTCCTTTCCTCACGGGATTATATTCCCAGTTGGAGCCCCTGGGCTTATAGCCTCCTACTTTTCCAACTAGGGTTGTAGCTTAGCAAGTAATAATAATAATAATATTATAAAATGTCTCTACGCTTTATTGTATGTGTTCCCTCTGTTCTTTCAATACTTAGTTATCTACAAATATTTTAGGCCTATAGCTGAACCTTATTTGCTTTTCTTATATACTCTGTATTTTATATATAAAGTATGCTCACCTGATTTAAAAAATACTTTTGTCCCGTTGTCTATTATTTGTTGTATAATACTATATCTTTTCTATCGATATAACTTTCTTTCTAAGATCTTTCTAAGATTTCCTTATCTTAGGAACAGGAATATTAATAAAGAATTCTTTTGAAGATTCTTGATCATTTGTTCATTGCAAACTAAATTTCTTTATATACAATCTTCAAAGACTAGTCTATAAAAAGAAACTATTGATATTGACGTGATTATTAGAAACCCGGCAGTCTGCAATTTGCTCATAATCTATATTAATTACTGTTTTCTTAATCAGAAATTGAGAACTACGAATATTTCCATTTAGTTTGGATAAAATTGCTATTGGTTTAAAAGATGTTTTGCCGTGTAACTACATAGTACTTTGTACTCTTAAACCCTTTCATTCAACTACTGTAGCTTTCTTCATGACATTCTTATCAATTCTTAAGTTTTATTATTAAAATTATTAAAATTATCATAGTTTTTAAAGTTGTTATTGTTAATAAAATTATAAAAATTATTATTATTAGAAATATGAAATTGTTGTTTTTAAAATTATCAATATTATTATTATTGTTTCTGGAGTAGACCCTCTTTTAAAATTTTTTTATTGAAACTAATTGCTTCCTCAGTGGCGTTAATTTTTAAATGAATTTTTTTCTATTGTTCTTATCCACAATTCTTCTGCTTTAATATGTCAGTACACAATAAAAGAAGATGAAAAAAGTTCTTTTCAAAATCAACGCCACTGAGGAACCAATTACGTTCAATGAAAGTTATTATTATTATTATTATTATTATTATTATTATTATTATTATTATTTGCCCTTGCTGGGTATTTTTTTATCTACTTTCATTATATTTACCTCCGCCAACTATGTTAGAAGGTGGTTATGTTTTACACCCTGTTTATGTGCCTGTGTATGTTTGATTGTGAACAACTTCCTGGCCACAATTTTAATCGTAGGGTAATGAAACTTGCAAGGATTAACTATTATGTAAAGCTGGAAATGTTTAAATTTTGGGAGGTCAAGGTCAAAGATCAAGGTCATGTCCAACCAGAATGTCAAAATCACGTAATCAGCATTAATTTGGACATCGTTGTCACAGAGACTTCATACTTGGTTCATATTTGTGTGTATGAAAATGCCCGCCAATTAATACATGTTAAGGTTGAAGGTCAAGGTCAAGATCGAGAAATAGATAGCTGCGGCGGAGGTCTGTGCTCTACTGAGTGCCCCTTAGGTTAAAGTTTGCTTTTGTAACAGAACCTGATAACCTTATTCGTTCACCCACATCCATTTTTCTTTTTTTCAGCTATTTCGTTGTTACATAAGATTTCGCCTACACTGCCAATTACAAATAACTTTTATAACCATAATGTTCTTGAATTACAAGAACCTTCATTAGTCTTTCTAACAATCACTAATTTCTCCCTAATCCCCAATCATTATCGTTCTAGCATTAATTGGAGCTAAAAGACATTCATTAAATATTCTGTAAAAATTTTTGTAAATTTTTCTTTTAAAACAGGGGAACTCTAGGGTGCCAGTCTGCCCGATTTCAAGAAAGAGGGTTGAAAGGTTCTGCCCCCACAACTTACTTAGGGGACCACTTAAAGACTCATGAACACTTCCATTATCCTCCTTGGGAAATTTTACATAGGAATACTCTTTTATTTTTTTCTTAGATTCTCTAATCTCTCTTTCTATAGAAAACACACGTGAACACATAGATACTGCCTTTTATATAAAGATATATGTATATATAAATAAGTGTCTGTACGTGTTATATGCCAATATATATATATATATATATATATATATATATATATATATATATATATATATACACATCACCACCAACAAATGTAACCATTTCTAGTTCACTACAGACATGCCCTTATTTGTGTCTGTCTGGAGTTTGGTCATTTTCATCACCACGCTGCATATATACATCCATTAGTGTGCGTATGTATAGATACACTATATACATTGCAAAGATATCAATAATATCTTAACTCCACGTTTCAAACTGAAAAAAAAATTGAAATATGAAATAAAATTGATGGAAGAAATTTCCATTTCAGGCGATATTGCAGCCTTTGCTTGTTAGAGCTCTTAAGTTACTTGATCATCGACTGACCAAATTTATTCAGAAAAATAAAAACTTTCCACAAAAGTCTTCAGTCTTTTTTACCTGAGAAAGGGGAAGTATTATGTATGTATTGAAAACATTATATAACTATGTTATCTACTTATACACACAAATCAAAGTAACAAATTGATAATACCTATGTCCTCCTGGAACTTATTACATCTATAAAATAGTGCTTTCAAAAACACTTTGGAATAATTTTAATGAACAGTTTGTAACTATAAGTGAGAAAAGGGGAAATCAACAATGCAACACTCTTCAATCAACATACAGATCATTAGAGAACGATCTCACTCATCATTATGTTGATTAATCTGCTCCCCCCCCCACATTTGCATGAATCTCTCCATCGTCAAATGAACACTAGGTTCCTGTCAGTACTTCTGATCCCCCAAATAAAAAAAGATGCCCAATCAGGATTGCTAATGTTGTCTGAGAAGAGCGAGATCATTTCCTCAACTTCATATCGAGTTTTGCCTTCTAGATAAATCTTTTCTCAGAAGACTTGGGGTAGTTTTTATATTCATCACAAACCACTCTTTGAAAAGGGCAAGGGTTATTTTAAATCTTAATATGTGAGTATATATATATACAGTATATATATATATATATATATATATATATATATATATATATATATATATATATACAATGTATATGCATATATATATATATATATATATATATATATATATATATATATATATATATATATATATACACACACATACATAATGCATTATCTAGAATTGCTTTTAGTTAGTGCTAGATTACACTTCCGTATTCTAAGGTCAAGAAATCATTAGGAGGATGATGTGACTGGTACCTCATCTGGAACAAATTTTTTTTTATATAAGATTTGGTTTATTAAGGCTATTGGCAACTATACACGTCAGGTAATTCTGATTTTTAGTAAGAGGATGTGAACCCCGTCTGGAACAAAAAAATTCATATGAATTTTTGTCTTTTACGGCCATTGTCAACTAATTTATATACGTCAGGTTATTCTGATTATTAGGGGGATGCGAACTCCTCCTGGGACAAAATCTTTATATAAGTTTTGGTTTATTAAGGCCACTGACAACTACACACGCCAGGTTATTCTCTCTATATAAAAAGATGAAGTAGAAGTAAGGACCTATTATAGTTTTATGTGCTCAAAGCCTTTAATCCTCCACGGGAAGTTATACGGTAGAAGTTTGAGTGAGAATGTAAAAGAGATAATGGAGGGACTAATGTGGAAAATTTAGGATCAGAACTTTAAACAAAAAGTCATGGACTGTTGATTAAGTTTATGATATTAAGCAGTGATGTGAGAAGCTAGATAACAAAAGTAAAACATTTTTGTGGTAGATACAGGCCTTATAAGAAGTTAACGATAGAGCCGATAATGAGAGAACTTGTTGCTCTCGGTTGGTAAAAAGTACCGTGTGGAAAGTGACTAAAAGATTTTATGATTGTAGTGAAGGGGCTGTTAACAGATGAATGTGCAGATGGAGTAGAGACTGTCTTTTGAGTCTCTGTTTACGATGTTTATAGATGATGTGACTCAAAAAGTCAGTGAAAAGAAGGGTTTTTGGATATGAAAGTCAGTCGTAAATGGAGTGTAGATTGGCTGAAGTTTGCGGAAGGTAAAGTTTGAATTGGGAATGGTGAAAAGAAACAACTAAAGCTAGTGAAAAATGGTAGAAAGTTATTAGAAGAGGAAAGTCTCGAGAATACAAGTAGCAGCAAATGCTACTGCAGTTGGTAGAATAATTGAAGCAGTGAGTGGATGTTACAGAAGATGATGGAATAAGAGAGGTGAGTTATAAAACGGAGAAAGCAAAGGTGAATAACAGCGTTTGTGAAATATTGGACGGACATCAACAATGTGTAATAATATCTAACTAAAACATGACTTAGAGGAAATAAGAGGAACATATTACTTCATAAACTAATTTTCCCTCTGATAAACACAAAGAAAGAAAGGTGAATATATGCGAATATCATTTTACTTTCCCATTTGAAATTCATATACGATAAATGAAAAAAAATTAATTCTGAAATTTACATTTTTGTAATCCGTAATCTCTATTGAAGAAGCTATAAAATAATGTTAGCTCCGCCTAACCAGTTACCACTTCACGAACCCACTAAACTTGCACGTTTTACTTTTCGCTATAAATTATTCCCGCATGTCTGAACTACATTCCTGTTTTATCTTTATTTGATTTTTCCATTTTTCATAAAACCATGTTATCAAACCACCAGATCACGAACTTTCTTTTCACCGTATTGCTTTCACCCGCTAAACGCTTCTTACTCTTCAAATACTGCTCGAATAATTCGTCTTGTCTTACAACTAAGCATTTCATAATGGGAGGTGGTTGTAGTGTATTAACACATAGACGAGGTAACAGCAAGTTACTTTTATTCAACAAGACAACGAGCTTTTAAACATAGTTGAGAGCAAGAATAACACAAAATTCAAACAGTATAAAACATGATATAGTAAGCTTAAACAGGTTCATATTATCAGTGCGGGGGAGAGCGAGAGATAAAACAGGCCATAATGTTACAGTGTGCGAGCGTGTACCAAATAAGTGCGTAAATCATGAACAATATCAATACTTAACAGACGTTTTCGTTTTGAAAATATCTGTTTGAGAGTTTTTGCTAACCCATATCACTTGCTCTGTCCCACCTTTCCTTCCTATTCACACAATGACCTCGCTCTTTCTAATGTATACTTTTACTTCTGGTTTTAACACGGATTATCAAATTCTTTCCTTGGCATCATCTGTTAATAAAATACCAACTGCAAAATTCAGCTCTTCTACAATTAATTAAACCTCCATCTTTTGTGACAAATAAAACTTTCACTAATGACTCTTTATCTTTTCCTCATTTAGCTGATTACTCCAGCAATCTTAAAGTAGCATAGTCACAGAGACATTGCAATACGTACAACACTCATAGGCAAATTTAATTTTCCTAATAAAATATTCTTTTTAAAAACTATTTGGAAATACATTTTCAATACTCTATACAGCCGTTCTATATGCGCCCTATCATAAGTTTAGCAGATTCATAAGAAATTTTTTGTTTTTTTAAACACTAGTATTTTCTCATTGACCCTCTTTTATGTGAGAGCCTTTCGTAAAGAAAACAAAATTAAATCCTAAATATTTGTAAAATTCAAAGCAACTTTATTTCTTTGTTCTATTGTTAATTACCATCATGGCTAATTATTCGTAACTTCTATTAGGCCGCAGGTTTGTCTTCCATAGTCAGTAAACTCGGTCAATTACGATTTCAGTATTTGAAAAAAAAAAAATTAAATTAGTTTAATTCTAAATACCGTCTATTCTTTAACTTTTCTCGTTTTTGAACCACAAAGGGCAATCTTTAATTGACTCTCCTCAACTTTGCGCATTTTAATTCTATCTAAAATCTATCATCAAAGTGTTTACCAAACACTAAATTAACTTCAGGGACATTTCTCCAATTGAAATCGCATTTCCCTCTGTGATAATTATTGCTATTATTTGTTATTGAGGGTTATCACATTAAAGATTTAAGCCTCCTCATATCACCATAAAACCAGGGAGAGAGAGAGAGAGAGAGAGAGAGAGAGAGAGAGAGAGAGAGAGAGAGAGAGAGAGAGAGAGAGAGATTAATCCGTACTTTCCAACGAGTATCATTTGATCAAGAGAATTATGGTCTTGAGGGGCCCCTGCAGTAACAATAGACTCTGTGAAATTTCTGTACTTTTCTTTTCTACTCTCATAGAACCGTCTGCCATCAACGCTGTTTGCAGAGCCGTGGATAAATCAAAGGATATCATCTTGTTTAGAGATGGGATTCAGACCCCAAACCCATTTTCTGCCTCGAGGCTTTCAGATTTTCAAGCCTTGATCTTGGCTTTCTTGGCACTGAGGAACTTCAAATACTGGCTGTATATATATATATATATATATATATATATATATATATATATATATATATATATATATATATATATATATAGAGAGAGAGAGAGAGAGAGAGAGAGAGAGAGAGAGAGAGAGAGAGAGAGAGAGAGAGAGAGATATTTTTTTCCCAAGTAACATTATCCGGTCAAAAGAATTGATATACATATCTATCATAAAATTGTTATACAAATATTTTTCATGTATAATGTGGAGGCAAAATGTATATGCATACAAAATTATGAATAGTTGATACTTTATATATTTAACTTTAAATACTGGCTGTATATATTTTTTTATTATTTTTTTTCTTCTTCAAGTAACATTATCCGGTCAAAAGAATTATGATATGCATATATTTTGTTAAAGCTGTTATCCAAATAGATTTCATGTAAAGTGTGGAGACAAATGTATATGTATACAAAATTATGAATATTTGATACTTCATATATTTAACATTAAATACTGGCAGTATATATTTTTGGTTATTTTTTTCTCTTCATAAAATATTATCCGGTCAAAAGAATTATGATATACACATATTTTGTTAAAGCTGTTATCCAAATAGATTTCATGTAAAGTGTGGAAGCAAATGTATATGCATACAAAATTATGAATAATTGATAAATACATTTTGAATGCTGTTTAGTGAAATATTTGACGCTGGTGAATTATATTTTTATTGCAACGCAGCGTGTTTACCTGGAATATATTATGTACATTCTGCTAATATTTACGATTACGAGAAAACCGAATATCATAAAATTTCTTAAAGAGACTAAAGTCAGGTGTCTGTACGCATATCATACCTTGTTTCCTTACCTGTCTTAACGTAGAAATGACGTTAGTATAACTAAATCCCATGACAGCAACCGGTAGTCCTAAACCAAGAGTGAACAGGAAGACGATGTACGAAGTATTATTCAGGGATCTTGTCTCCCAGTCAATAGAACAGCTGTTGGACAAAAACAAAAATCTATTAGTGATGGACGTAGGATTCACACACACACACACACACACACACACACACACATATATATATATATACGGTATATATATATATATATATATATATATATATATATATATATATATATATACCATATATATATATATATATATATATATATATATATATATCCATATATATACATTTATATATATAAATATATATACTATATATATATATATATATATATATATATTTATATATATGTATAGATAGATACACACACACACACTTATATATATATATATATATATATATATATATATATATATATATATATATATATATATATATAAAATGGATAATTTATACACACCTGAACAGTAAAAATAAAAAATCATTCATTATTACCATTACTAGCCAAGCTACAATAATAGTTGGAGAAGCCGGATGCCTAAGGGGTCCATTAGGGAAAATATCATTGTCCAGAGATGAAATAGAGAATTAACAAATATTCGTTATATAAAAAGTACTAGATAGAAATTACAGATCAGAGGCAAGGTAAACCAATCAGTCATAATCAAACTACGTAGTAAGTCAACTTGTTCGATAGAAATTCATTTGGAAATCGTTTGAACTTATAAAATTCCACCGATTCAAACGCCAAATTAGGAAGATCATTTCACAAACTAGACACACCTGACAAAGAGAAAAGAACAATGAAACCAATTTCAATCAACAGCCATACTATCTATGCGCCCAACTGTGATTAATTATGCTTAAGAATTTGAAAAACGGTATTTATTTTTTGTTTATTTTGGAATTTTCTCTCAATTTTGATAGAGAAAAATAGAAGCAGAATGGAATAAAGATTGAAAAAAGGAAAGAAGTTATCGAAGTGCATGAGGGCAGATTATGATTATGAACCAATTTTCACAAGGAAAAACCGAAAGTTGAAAGAACCTTTTGCAGATTAATCTTCACATTAAAGGTCGCTCATGAATGACAGAAGCAAGGGACAGTGACAATGCCCTAGAGAGTGACCATATATACTTATGATCAGCGCCCAAGGCCCCTCTCCACCCAAGCTAGGACCAAGTAGGGCCCGGCAATGGCTGCTGATGACTCAGCAGGTAGACCTATAGGCTACCCAAATCCCCCATCCTTAGCTCACAAGGATGGTGATGTTGCAGCCACCAAATGAACTAGCAAGTCTAAGCGGGACTCGAACCCCAGTCTGGCGTTCACCAGTCAGGGAACTTACCGCATCGGCCACCGCATTATGCTGATATGAATTTGATCGTACACTGTGATGCATCAATGGTCATACTGATGATTAGGTAAACAAATCAAACAAAACAAATTATACTAGGCAATTCCAAAATGCCTCACAATGAAAGATTTTGGCTCGGTAGAATATGAATGATTATTATTATTATTATTATGATCATTATTATTATTATTATTATTATTATTATTATTATTATTATTATTATTAGCTAAGTTACAACCCTAGTTGGAAAAGCAAGATGCTATAGGCCCGAGGGCTCTACCGGGGAAAAATAGCCCAGTGAGGAAAGGAAATAAGGAAATAAATAAACGATATAAGAAGTAATGAACGATTGAAATAGATTATTTTAAAAACATTAACAACATTAAAACAGATATTTTATATATAAATTATTAAAAGACTTATGCCAGCTTGTTCAACATGAAAACATTTGCTGCAGTTTGAACTTTATCGATATTAAAGATGTAGATACCAATCAAATCATAATGCTGAAATTGAAATGTGTAAATCGCTCCTAATTTAATTTCTTGGTAGGCTACGTGGAAATTGGTCTGATGATTAAATTGATATTGAATTCTGATTAGTTATACGTGCATATTATGCCGTTAGGCTTAAATAGAAATCTTAATATCGCACTCAGTTATGATAATCAATTTATTAATTATAATAGTTCAATGGTGCAGAGATCGACATCAGTTTTCTAGTTTGAAGAATTGTTTCCTGCCCTGCTTCCCCCCTATTTCAAAATGGCTATCATAAAAAAACACCCATCATTAAGGAAAACAGATTACTATATGTAGATAAATACAAATACACGCATGTATATACACTATATATAATTTTTTTACATTTTGACGTGTTTATACATACATTAATATAAGCGACAAATACCTTCTAATATGGATTTCATTCTACCTGGGGATCAGATACCCGAGAGGGAATTAACCTTATGATAATATCTTTTTGTTGGCCGTGGATTCAAACTCGGACAAAGGAAACTGTTTCCTTGGTCCGAGTTGGAGTCCTTGGGACTCTGATCCCGAGGTCGATAAGAGAATCCAGACATCAAGTTGGTTCCACTTGGGACTCTGATCCAGAGGTCGATAAGAGAATCCAGACCTTAAGTTGGATCCACCTTGAAACTCTGATCCCGAGGTCGATAAGAGAATCCAGACATTAAGTTGGTTTCAACTTGGGACTCTGATCCTGAGGTTGATAAGAGAATCAAGACATTAAGTTGGTTCCGCCTTGAGACTCTGAACCCGAGGTAGATTAGAAAATCCAGACATTAAGTTGGTTCCAACTTGGGACTCTGATCCTGAGGTTGATAAGAGAATTCAGACATTAAGTTGGTTCTGCCTTAGGACTCTGATCCCGAGGTCGATAAGAGAATCCAGACATTAAGATGGATCCACCTTGAAACTCTGATACCGAGGTCGATAAGATAATCCAGACATTAAGTTGGATCCACCTTGAAACTCTGATCCCGAGGTCGATAAGAGAATCCAGACTTTAAGTTGGTTCCAACTTGGGATTCTGATCCTGAGGTTGATAAGAGAATTCAGACATTAAGTTGGGTCCGCCTTGGGACTCTGAACCCGAGGTCGATAAGAGCATCCAGACATTAAGTTGGTTCTGCATTGGGACTCTGATCCAATGGTCGATAAGATATTTCAGACATTAAGTTGGTTCCGCCTTGGGACTCTGATCCCGAGGTCGATAAGAGAATCGAGACATTAAGTTGGTTCTGCCTTAGGACTCTGATCCCGAGGTCGATAAGAGAATCCAGAAATTAAGTTGGTTCTGCCTTGGGATTCTGATGCCGAAGTTGATAAGAGAATCCAGACATTAAGTTGGTTCTGCATTGGGACTCTGATCCAATGGTCGATAAGAGAATCCAGACATTAAGTTGGTTCTGCATTGGGACTCTGATCCAATGGTCGATAAGATAATCCAGACATTAAGTTGGTTCCACCTTGGGACTCTGATCCCGAGGTCGATAAGAGAATCGAGACATTAAGTTGGTTCTGCCTTAGGACTCTGATCCCGAGGTCGATAAGAGAATCCAGAAATTAAGTTGGTTCCGCCTTGGGATTCTGATGCCAAAGTTGGTAAGAGAATCCAGACACTAAGTTGGTTCTGCATTGGGACTCTGATCCAATGGTCGATAAGAGAATCCAGACATTAAGTTGGTTCCGCCTTGGGACTCTGATCCCGAGGTCGATAAGAGAATCCAGACATTAAGTTGGTTCTGCCTTGGGATTCTGATGCCGAAGTTGATAAGAGAATCCAGACATTAAGTTGGTTCTGCATTGGGACTCTGATCCAATGGTCGATAAGATAATCCAGACATTAAGTTGGTTCTGCATTGGGACTCTGATCCAATGGTCGATAAGATAATCCAGACATTAAGTTGGTTCCACCTTGGGACTCTGATCCCGAGGTCGATAAGAGAATCGAGACATTAAGTTGGTTCTGCCTTAGGACTCTGATCCCGAGGTCGATAAGAGAATCCAGAAATTAAGTTGGTTCCGCCTTGGGATTCTGATGCCAAAGTTGGTAAGAGAATCCAGACATTAAGTTGGTTCTGCATTGGGACTCTGATCCAATGGTCGATAAGAGAATCCAGACATTAAGTTGGTTCTGCCTTGGGATTCTGATGCCGAAGTTGATAAGAGAATCCAGACATTAAGTTGGTTCTGCATTGGGACTCTGATCCAATGGTCGATAAGATAATCCAGACATTAAGTTGGTTCTGCATTGGGACTCTGATCCAATGGTCGATAAGATAATCCAGACATTAAGTTGGTTCCACCTTGGGACTCTGATCCCGAGGTCGATAAGAGAATCGAGACATTAAGTTGGTTCTGCCTTAGGACTCTGATCCCGAGGTCGATAAGAGAATCCAGAAATTAAGTTGGTTCCGCCTTGGGATTCTGATGCCAAAGTTGGTAAGAGAATCCAGACATTAAGTTGGTTCTGCATTGGGACTCTGATCCAATGGTCGATAAGAGAATCCAGACATTAAGTTGGTTCCGCCTTGGGACTCTGATCCCGAGGTCGATAAGAGAATCCAGACATTAAGTTGGTTCCGCCTTGGGACTCTGATCCCTAGGTCGATAAGACTTGGGACTCTGATCCCGAGGTCGATAAGAGATTCTAGACATTAAGTTGGTTCTGCCTTGGGACTCTGATCCCGAGGTCGATAAGAGAATCCAGACGTTAAGTTGGTTCTGCCTTGGGACTCTGATCCCGAGGTCGATAAGAGAATCCAGACGTTAAGTTGGTTCCGCCTTGGGACTCTGATCCCGAGGTCGATAAGAGAATCCAGACGTTAAGTTGGGTCCGCCTTGGGACTCTGATCCCGAGGTCGATAAGAGAATCCAGACGTTAAGTTGGGTCCGCCTTGGGACTCTGATCCCGAGGTCGATAAGAGAATCCAGACGTTAAGTTGGGTCCGCCTTGGGACTCTGATCCCGAGGTCGATAAGAGAATCCAGACGTTAAGTTGGGTCCGCCTTGGGACTCTGATCCCGAGGTCGATAAGAGAATCCAGACGTTAAGTTGGGTCCGCCTTGGGACTCTGATCCCGAGGTCGATAAGAGAATCCAGACGTTAAGTTGGGTCCGCCTTGGGACTCTGATCCCGAGGTCGATAAGAGAATCCAGACGTTAAGTTGGGTCCGCCTTGGGACTCTGATCCCGAGGTCGATAAGAGAATCCAGACGTTAAGTTGGGTCCGCCTTGGGACTCTGATCCCGAGGTCGATAAGAGAATCCAGACGTTAAGTTGGGTCCGCCTTGGGACTCTGATCCCGAGGTCGATAAGAGAATCCAGACGTTAAGTTGGGTCCGCCTTGGGACTCTGATCCCGAGGTCGATAAGAGAATCCAGACGTTAAGTTGGGTCCGCCTTGGGACTCTGATCCCGAGGTCGATAAGAGAATCCAGACGTTAAGTTGGTTCCGCCTTGGGACTCTGATCCCGAGGTCGATAAGAGAATCCAGACGTTAAGTTGGTTCCGCCTTGGGACTCTGATCCCGAGGTCGATAAGAGAATCCAGACGTTAAGTTGGTCGCGCCTTGGGACTCTGATCCCGAGGCCGATAAGAGAATCCAGACTTTAAGTTGGTTCCACCTTGGGACTCTGATCCCGAGGTCGATAAGAGAATCTAGACCATAAGTTGGTTCAGCCTTAGGACTCTGATCCCGAGGTTGATAAGAGAATCCAGACATTAAGGTCTTAAAATATATGGCTTATTTGAAAAAACTAAAATTACACACACACACACACACACACACACACATATATATATATATATATATATATATATATATATATATATATATATATATATATATATATATATTTATATATGCAGTGAGAATTCAGGAATCGTGATGTTTCGAAGAAACCGTGCTAAGTCTAGCTAGGGATCCAGTCAATATATCTGCTGTGACATTTCCACTTGCGGATTGATAACGATGATACCTTGCGTGTCATTTCTCCACCCACGAAGTTGCAGTAACGAGAAAAGTCGACGGAAACTTTCACGCATTGACTTGGATGGAAGTCTCCATACTGGCTCTTATAATTATTTTGATTGTGGTTATTTTTGCATAGGTGATTTTTCCGTGATCTCTATTAAGATGTATAAGTGGATCTGGCCAACAAACTTTGGTGTTCTCCATCTGTCTTTGATTTATTTTGATTTTTTGTACAAACACGTTTTTTTTTCACCAGATATATATATATCTCTCTCTCTCTCTCTCTCTCTCTCTCTCTCTCTCTCTCTCTCTCTCTCTCTCTCTCATTATATTATTCTTGCCCTTCTATCTTGTATTTTCCTTTCTTCTTATCCCCTCAATTCTTTCCAGATCCTTTCCACTCATAAGATATTTTTTCCCAGTCTTCTATCTGTTTTATCGGGAGTTATTGCTTTATATTTCAATTGCTTCTTTAATTTTTTTTAAACCTTCTGATTCTGTGTATTTTCCCTTCCTTATATCATCTAATCCCGTTTATATGTAACTGAATCATGTTATTTACTCGTCTATCACAAGCTCATTCATTCTTCCACAATTATCTTCCAATTCTTTCCTTAATTTACTCACTCTCCTTTTCATTTTCATGTTTTCAGTTCCTCTTTCCTGGATTATCCGATTTCCTACTTCTACGGAACTCCCATAAGATTTTTTACTCCGGCCATTTGCTACAGTCTTTTTTTTTCCAAAGCCAATCTCCTTCCCTGTTAGTCACTATTCTTTTTTTTTATTTTCGTATTTTTTATGAAGCTTCTTATAGAAAATCCGTTTTATATTTTGGCTATGCTTTTAGGTGACCAGTTACTTTTGTTGAGAGACTACATTTTGCAAAAAATAATCTTTATCTTTTTATATATAACTCATTTTACTTACAATTAACACTTCGGTAGAAAAAATTCTGAAGTTTTCTATGGCAAATCCTTTCTATATTTTGTCTCTGATTATAAGAGACCAGTTAGGTATGTTGAAAGTCTATATTTTGCAAATAACTATCTTCATCTTTTTATATATAACATATTTTACGTACAATTAACAGTCCAGTAAAAACGGATGTATATAAATAAATAATCGTCGAATTTCTAGCAATTCTTACTATCCCAAACATTTTGAATCCAACACACTTTATTATTTCTATTATTACTAGCTATGCTGTCTGGAGACATTGAGCGAAATCCGGGACCAGTACGTCCTAGATTTCGTCAATGTCGTCTTCTGTATTGCAATATTCGTGGTCTTCATGCAAATATCCAAGACCTTGCAGTTGCATCCAGACAGTAGATATTCTTTTGTGCTCAGAAACTTTGGTTTCTAATATGAGGCACTCATCTGAGCTCCTTATAAGTGGTTTTAAGAAGCCAATAATGTTGAAACGCAATGCCATCCCTAGGGCCAGGGGAATGGCGGTGTATATTAGGACCGAGTACCCTGCTTCTCTTAAGTCCTGCTATCAATGTGGATGTCATGAGATTCAGGTAATAAAAGTTTGTGGTAGGCATAACAACTTTCATTTGTGTTCGATCTACCGGAATCCAGACATGGATGATTCTATCTTCGATCGTTTTCTTACCATTATGGCTAAGATACAAGAAGATGATAGAAAAGGCTTCTTTTGTCTTTGTTGGTGATTTTAATGCTCACCATAGGGAGTGGTTAAGTTCTATCTCTCCTACCGATCGCCATGGCTTAAGAGCTTTAGACTTTGCCTCTGAATCAGGCTGTGAGCAAATCATAAATGAAGCTACTCACAGGTCTGGTAATTGCTTGGACCTCGTATACACTGACTCCCCTGGCGTTATAACTAGTAAGGTTGGTTCTCCAGTCAGGACATCTGATCATGCTTTGATTTCATTATTAGTGAAGACTGAGCAGCTTGTCCCTGATATATCATATTCTTGTAAAATTTATATGAAATCCCAAGCAGACTGGAATGGGATTTTGCATGATCTTTTGTGCTTGAATTGGTCACAATTATATAATAGTGTAGATCCTGTTGTCCCTTTGAATGAGAATCTAGTCAACATAATCGATAGGCGTATCCCTTCTCGTGTGCTAAGGTATCGAGTGAAAGACAAACCGTGGTTTAATGATGATTGTAGACGTGCTTATTTGGAGAAGCAGGAGGCCTATCACCTTTGGAAGGGTAACAGATCAGATTTGACCTGGAGCAACTATACTCAGCTTCGAGCTTTTGCTCAGAGAGTTTATGCCTCAACTGAAAAGGAGTACAATTTAACCATAAAAGAAACCCTTTCTGGTACAACTCAGGAACATAAATGGTGGTCTACCCTTAAATCTGCACTCTTTGGTGTAGATGCAACAGTTCCTCCTTTACTTAAACCTGATGGCCAGTCACTCACTGTCCAAAGGAAAAGGCAACCCTTTTGGCTGATGTTTTTGACAGTAAATAGAGTAATGAAAAACTTGAACTTCCTCATTCCTGTTTTCCTGAGGCTAAACTAACTAGTTTAGCTTTTCGATCTCGTGAGATTAAAGCTCTGTTGATGGACCTTGATGCTTATGGAGGTGTAGACCCAAATGGTATTTTTCCTTTGATTTTTATAAAGACAGCAGATTTCTTAGCTCCAAAATTATCTGTTATTTTGCGCAAGTTAGCAAGAAGAGGAGCTTTTAGCACTTGTTGGAGAATTGGTAATGTTACTCCTCTATGTAAATGTGTTTGTGGTAGCTCAAGTCCCACTGATTACCGCCCAATTTCCATAACTCCCATATTATCTAAAGTTTTTGAACGTCTTCTGGCAAAACGCCTTAATAGGCTTGCTGAAGGTAATCATCTACTCCCTAGTTTGCAATTTGGTTTTCGTAAAGGCCTTGGAGCATGTGATGCCCTTCTTACAATCTGCAATGCTGTACAAAAGTCCCTTGATTGTGGTCAGGAAGTGTGTATGATTGGCCTTGATTTTAGTGCTGCCTTTGACCGTGTAAATCATGAGGCCCTTGTTTTCAAACTGAAACAGTTGGGAGTGGGTGGGTCGTTTCTTAGCGTTATATTGATTTTTTAAGTAATAGATCTCAAAGAGTTGTTGTTGACGGGCACCATAGTGAGTATAGGAATGTGATATCCGGTGTTCCACAGGGTAGTGTTCTTGGCCCATTACTTTTCATACTATATGCACATGACATGTGGTTTGGCCTAGAAAACAAGCTTGTTGCATATGCAGATGATGCTACTCTCTTTACATCAATTCCATCCCCTGAATGTAGATCTGGGGTTGGTGAATCCCTTAATAGAGATTTAGCTAAAATTAGTGCATGGTGCAAATTATGGGGTATAAAGTTGAATCCTAACAAAACTCAAAGTATGATTGTAAGTAGGTCAAGGACGGTGGCTCCTCAACATCCGGATCTCAGTATTGATAATGTTTCTTTAAATTTGTATGACTCTTTCAAAATTTTAGGTGTGATTCTCGACAGCAAATTTACTTTTGAGAAACATTTAAGGTCTGTGTCTTCTTCAATTGCACAAAAAATTGGCCTATTGAGAAAGTTTTTTAAGATTTTCGGTGATCAATCAATTCTGAAGAAGTGTTTTAATTCTTTCATTCTACCTTGTTTTGAGTATTGTTCTCCTGTCTGGTCTTCAGCTGCTGATTCTTATCTTAATTTGTTGGACAGAAACTTACGGTCTATTAAATTTCTTATTCCTGATCTAGATATTAATCTCTGGCACCGTCGTTCAATTAGTTCATTATGCATGTTGCATAAGATTTTTCATAACTCTGACCATCATTTACATTCAGATCTCCCTGGACAATTCTATCCTGTTCGTAATACTAGGCAAGCAGTTAATTCTAATAGCCAGGCCTTCTCCATCCTGAGGCTCAATACTACGCAGTACTCTAGAAGTTTTATTCCAGCTGTTACCAAGTTGTGGAATGATCTTCCTAATCGGGTAGTTGAATCAGTAGAACTTAAAAATGCTTTTTTGTTGACCAGGCCGACATGAGCCTTTTTTATAGTTTATATATGACATATTTGTTTTTGACGTTGTTAATAGTTTATATATGACATGTCTGTTTTGACGTTGTTGCCTTTTTTAGAATGATTTATTGTTTGTTCTCTTCATTTATTTATTTCCTTATTTCCTTTCCTCACTGGGCTATGTTTCCCTATTTGGGCCCCTGGGCTTATAGCATCTTGCTTTTCCAACTAGGGTTGTAGCTTGGATAGTAATAATAATAATAATAATAAGCTACAACCCTAGTTGGAAAAGCAGGATACTATAAGCCCAATGTCTCCAACATGGAAAATATTCTTCTAAAAGACTTGCATTTTTTCATTTCTGTAATAATAATAAAAAGTTAATAGTAGGTGGGCTTAACCATTAATGGACTACACAATTTTTAACCTTCAATACTGGATTTCTCCTATAATTTCTAGACATATCTATGTCGTTTTTACTGGTATTGCAATAATTGTTTTCTTTTTCTTTTTAATATATTGGTTCTAATCCAAGTCTGTGCTTTATCTATTTTCTTCATGTGTGCTCTAATATATCGAAAACCGTAGTAAAATTTAATCCAGGAATTTCTGCTTAGTGATTGCACGACTAAATTTACATACCTTTTGCATTTCTATCATTGGTAACATTTTCAAACAATTTCCTCTCCATCCTCTGTCACATTTTTTCATAATTTGGTATTCCATGCTTAATTACATCCTCTCACAATATGCCATTCCCCCTTCCATCCATTTTCATACAATTTACCTCTCCATCTCCGGCCACATTTCTACACAATTTGCTTTACATCCTCAATCACTTTTTCCAATATTTTTTTTTTATTCTGGATCATAATATCCCACAATTGGCTATTCCATACCCAATAAAATTTACACATAATTTGCCTTGCATCATAGGTCACTTTTTCACATAATTTGCCTTCCATCATAGGTCACTTTTTCACACAATTTGCCTCCCATCTGAGGTCACTTTTGCACACAATTTGTTTTTCTATCATCGATCACTTTTTCGCACTATTTGCCTTCCATCATGGGTAACTTTTTCACACAATTTGCCTTCCATCATAGGTCACTTTCTCACACAATTTGCCTTCCATCATAGGTCATTTTCTCACACAATTTGCCTTCCATCATAGGTCACTTGAGCACACAATTTGTTTTTCTATCATCAACCACTTTTTTTGCATAATTTGCCTTCCATCATAGGTCACTTTCACATAATTTTCGTTCTATCATAGGTCACTTTTTCACACAATTTGCCTACCATCATAGGTCACTTTCTAACAAAATTTGCCTTCCATCATAGGTAACTTTTTTCACTCAATTTGTATTTCCATCATCGATCACTTTTTTTTGGACAATTTGCCTTCCATCATAGGTCAATTTTTCACACAATTTGCTCTCCATCATAGGTCACTCTCTCACACAATTTGCCTTCCATCGTAGGTCTCTTTTTCATACAATTTCCCTTCCATCATAGGTCACTTTCTCACACAATTTGCCTTCCATCATAGGTCACTTTTCACACAATTTGCCTTCCATCATAGGTAACTTTTTCACACAATTTGCCTTCCATCATAGGTCACTTTCTCACACAATTTGCCTTCCGTCATAGGTTACTTTTTCACACAATTTGTCTTCCATCATATGTCTCATTTTCACACAATTTGCCTTCCATCATAGGTCACTTTTTCACACAATTTGCCTTCCATCATAGGTCACTTTCTAACAAAATTTGCCTTCCGTCATAGATAACTTTTTTCACACAATTTGTTTTTCCATCATCGATCACTTTTTTCCCACAATTTGCCTTCCATCATAGGTCTCTTTTTCACACAATTTGCCTTCCATCATAGGTCGCTTTCTCACACAATTTGCCTTCCATCATATGTTACATTTTCGCACAATTTGTCTTCCATCATAGGTCACTTTTTCACACAATTTGCCTTCAATCATAGATCACTTTTTCACACAATTTGTTTTTCCATCGTTGATCACTTTTTTGTACAATTTGCCTTCCTTAATGGGTCACTTTTTCACACAAAATGTCTTCCATCATAGGTCACTCTCTCACACAATTTACCTTACATCATAGGTCACCTTTTCCCACAATATGTCTTTCCCTTATCCATCACTTTCTCACTCAATTTGCCTTTTCATCATCGATCACTTTTTCACATCTTTTGTCTTCCATCATAGGTCACTTTTTCACACAATTTGTTTTTCCATCATATGTCACATTATCGCACAATTTGCTTTCCATCATAGGTCACTTTTTCACACAATTTGCCTTCCATTTTTGATCAATTTTTCACACAATTTGTTTTTTTTCCATCATCAATCACTTTTAGCACAATTTGTCTTTTCCATCGTCGATCACTTTTTCTCACAATTTTCCTTCCATCATAGGTCCCTTTCTCACACAATTTGCCTTCCATTATCGGTCACTTTTTCACTCAATTTGTCTTTCCATCATCGATCACTTTTTCACACAATTTGCCTTCTGTCATAGGTCAATTTTTCACACAATTTGTCTTTTCATCTTCGATCACTTTTTCACACCTTAAGCCTTCCATCATAGTAACTTTTTCACACAATTTGCCTTCCATCATAGGTCACTTTTTCACACAATTTGCCTTCCATCATAGGTCACTTTCTAACAAAATTTGCCTTCCGTCATAAGTAACTTTTTTCACACAATTTGTTTTTCCATCAACGATCACTTTTTTGGCACAATTTGCCTTCCATCATAGGTCGTTTTTTCACACAATTTTCCTTCCATCATAGGTCTCTTTCTCACACAATTTGCCTTCCATCATAGGTCACCTTTTCACACAATATGTCTTTCTCTTATCCATCACTTTCTCACACAATTAGCCTTCTATCGTAGTTCACTTTCTAACACAATTTCTTTTCCATCATAGGTCACTTTTTCACACAATTTGTCTTTTCCATCCTCGATCTCTTTTTCTCACAATTTTTCTTTAATCATAGGTCACTTTCTCACACAATTTGCCTTCCATAATAGGTCACTTTCTCACACAATTTGCCTTCCATTATCGGTCACTTTTTCACTCAATTTGTCTTTCCATCATCGATCACTTTTTCGCACAATTTGCCTTCTATCATTGGTAATTTTTTTCACACAATTTGTCTTCCATCATCGATTACTTTTTCGCACAATTGGCCTTCCATCATAGGTCACTTTCTCATACAATTTGCCTTCCATCATAGGTTACTTTTTTTACACAATTTGTCTATCCATCATCCATTAGGCTACTTATTCGCACAATTTGCCTTCCATCATAGGTCACTTTCTCCTTCAATTTGTTTTCCATCATCGATTACGTTTTTTTACACAATTTGTCTTTCCATCATTGATTACTTTTTCGCACAATTTGCCTTCCATCATGGGTCACTTTTTCACACAATTTGCCTTCCACCGTAGGTCACTTTTTCACACAATTTGCCTTCCATCATAGGTCACTTTCTCACACAATTTGCTTTCCATCATAGGTCACTTTTTCACACAATTTGTCTTTCCATTCTCGGACCCATTTTCAAATAATTTGCCTTTTGCCCTCGGTCACATTTTCACCCAATTTGTCTTTTCTTCATAGATCACATTTTCACACAATTTGTCTTTCCTTTATTGATCACATTTTCACACAATTTGTTTTTCCTTCATCGATCACACTTTCACACAATTTGTCTTTCCTTCATCGATCACATTTTCACACAATTTATCTTTCCTTTATTGATCACATTTTCATACAATTTGCCATTCCACCATCGATCTCTTTTTCACAAAATTTGCCTTTTCATCTTCGATCATATTGTCACACAATTTACCTTTATATCTTCGATCACATTTTCACACAATTTGTCTTTTCAGCTTCGATTATATTTTCACGCAATTTACCTTTCTATCTTCGATCACTTTTTCACACTATTTACATCTTTATCTTCGATCACTTTTTCACACTATTTACATCTTTATCTTCGATCACATTTTCACACAATTTACCTTTATATCTTCGATCACATTTTCACACAATTTACCTTTATATCTTCGATCACATTTTCACACAATTTACCTTTATATCTTCGATCACATTTTCACACAATTTACCTTTATATCTTCGATCACATTTTCACACAATTTACCTTTATATCTTCGATCACATTTTCACACAATTTACCTTTATATCTTCGATCACATTTTCACACAATTTACCTTTATATCTTCGATCACATTTTCACACAATTTACCTTTATATCTTCGATCACATTTTCACACAATTTACCTTTATATCTTCGATCACATTTTCACACAATTTACCTTTATATCTTCGATCACATTTTCACACAATTTACCTTTATATCTTCGATCACATTTTCACACAATTTACCTTTATATCTTCGATCACATTTTCACACAATTTACCTTTATATCTTCGATCACATTTTCACACAATTTACCTTTATATCTTCGATCACATTTTCTCACAATTTACCTTTATATCTTCGATCACATTTTCACACAATTTACCTTTATATCTTCGATCACATTTTCACACAATTTACCTTTATATCTTCGATCACATTTTCACACAATTTACCTTTATATCTTCGATCACATGAATGCTATGCAAGCGAAGGATATATTGTACAAAATGAGAATCACTACATCTAAATGGGTGGGTGAAAAAAATGGTTAAAAGCATACGCATATTGGATTGATGCTTGAATCAAGCGGGATAACAGTGCACCAACAAATGGGTTGCTATTTTATGGATATATTTTTTTTACACTTGTTAAAATGGTTTGGTGTCTTGATATCTCTACGTGCAGAGCTAACTTCCGTTATTAAAAATTAACTTTAGCAATACTTATTCATAAAACTAATACATTTATTCAAGTCATTTATGGCAAATTTCTCTATGGAAAAATGCCTCTTCCTAAAGGTCAATATGAATAATAATTTTTCTTTAAATTACGAAGTGATTTTAGTGTCTTTCACAATTTTTAATATGCGCAAACGATTACAATATAGAATTTCCCATAAGTATGTTATAATATAGACTATTGACATCTAAATCTATTTTTGGTGAGATATCCATGTCGTCCTGATGGAAGTTCTTCATTTGCAGCTTCTACTTGGGATATTTATGTGAGTGATAAACCAGAGAAATTTTACCTCAGAGGTATCAACAGAGTTTTGACCTCTGGAGCGAATATCCCGAGAGATATCGTGTATAAATCAGGGACGTGTTAATAACAAGCCATGGTTATCCTTCCCCGAATAGAGTTAACCTTGTCTCGAACGATAAGGTAGAAGGTATGATACATGGGCAAGTGAGCCGTTACAACTCCCGATCTTAATGTGCTACAACTAACAACTTTCCTGTTGAATAATTTCCCTCTTTGCAGCGTTATATTTGACGATCGCTTGCAGGATTTTCTGCCGGTTTTCCTAGCTTTTTGAGTGATTTTCCATCATGGATGATTCGGCTTCTTCCTCATCGACTAAGTTGAGTACACTCTTTTATATGTGTTGGAGAATTTCGCATCTCCACCACATATTTTTTTATTTATATTCTTTTATTATTTTGTGGCCGGCATGCGGTCGACGCCATTACAGCATGTTACCAAATCGCTCAGAAACGCTTAGTTATTTAGTCATATTATTGTTAGAATATGTTTTACATTATTCTTTTACAGTGTGTTATGTTTATGAGTATCCCACCTACCTTTTTTTTGGTGTTTCTTGTGTGTTTTTTATCAGCACTGACTAAGGCTACCTCACTACCTTAGCCGGTGGCCAGGTCTGATAAATTTTCACTAATGCACCATCACCTTTCATCGCCTAAATTTTCTGGTTTGGTGAGGGTGTCAATCCTCCCATGCTGTCGACTTGTCACGGCAGGGAGCTGCAGTCTTGAAGGTCCCTCTGGGAGTTGGATAGTCACATCTGTTGTCCTAGGGTGACTGTTTTCACTTTCCACTTAGCCTATATGTATGGCGAGGCGGCACACGTCTTGGGAACTTATTCCTTTGTGTCTACTTATGTTTACCCATTGGAAGGCTTTACCCCATGTTCTAATGCTGACAGGTAGACCCCCCCCCCGACCTTGATGCCATAAACCCTTCATATCCTATAAGCATTTTAAAATATAGACTATAATACCTCTTGTGTGTAGCGCTTGTGAAAAGATCTTCAATCGGAGAGAAGATCTTCTTTAATCCTGCTATTTATGAAAGAGTAATACCTATTAATAAATCTTTAACTGAAAAGATCCAAAAAGAGGTCAGTGGACTTAATAACGGTGAGGGATTTCTAATGACGTAAATGAATCTTAATGAGTGATGCAATGGTTCATGTCGGCAATATAAGTCAAAATTAAATTTCTTTTAAGTGATTAATGAACAACATTTTCTCGTTTTATTATAAAGAGCATGCATGTCATTCTTGTGTAAGTGGACTGGTAAATTTCCTGCAATGTGGAAGTATTACGAATAATGCCAGGAAATTTATAAAGCTCCTTATTACAGGTAAATGAATGCATTCTTTAACCTATCAGAAGATACTATTATTATTATTATTATTATTATTATTATTATTATTATTATTATTATTATTTCTATTATTATTATTATTATTATTATTATTATTTTTATTATTATTATCATTATTATTATTATTATTATTAGCCTAGCTACAGCCCTAGTTGGAAAACCAGTATGCCATAAGCCCAAAGGCTTCACTGTTATTATTATTATTATTATTATTATTATTATTATTATTATTATTATTATTATTATTATTATTATTAGCCTAGCTACAACCCTCGTTGGAAAACCAGAATGCTATGAGCCCAGGGGCTCCAACAGGGAAAATAGCCCAGTGAAGAAGGAAACAAGGAAAAATAAAATGTTTCAAGAACAGTAACAACATTAAATAAATATTACTTATATAAACTATAAAATTATGTGGTGAATAGAATACCTTACAGTGAAGGAATGTGTGTAAATTGTCCTCTGAAATAAAACTGTCTTGCTTGAGGGTAGACTCGGTCACACTATTTTATCTTAATTTTCTTCCTCTTGTCATGTTGGCTTTTTTTTTTTAGTTTATATAAGAAAGATTTACTTTAATGTTGTTATTCTTAAAAGTCTCTTGTTGTTTATTACCTTATTTCTTTCCCTCACTAGGTTATTTTCCCTGCTGGAGCACTTGGACTTAAGGCATCCTGCATTTCCAACTAGGCTAGTAGCTTACTACTACTACTACTACTACTACTAATAATAATAATAATAGTAAGAGCAATAATAATAATAATAATAATAATAATAATAATAATGATGATGATGATGATGATGATGATAACTATTATTATAATGACAGATAAGAATCGGAAACCCTTTAAGAATGTTCTCATAATTACCACAATTAGAAAACATTGTCTCAAAAAGAAAAGCTTTTAAGACATTACGATAACATTTGTGGATCAAATTATGTAAATATAACATAATCTGTACACAGATGGAAGAAACGAGAATAACAAATAATGGTTTATAAAGAGACTCTCAGTTAAAATTGTTCCTTATAATATTTAAGGACAATAAATTTGAGTTTTTGTTGAAAAGTTGCGAAACAAAAAACATATATACCAGACTCGTAACTTCTTTGGGAATTTTGATTTTTCGTGGGTTTACAAAGTTATTATTATTATTATTATTATTATTATTATTATTATGATTATTATTATTATTATTATTATTGTTATTATTATTATTAATTTGCTAAGCTTCAACCCTAGTTGAGAAAGAAGGATGTGATAAGCCCAGAGAGTTCCAAAAGGGAAAATAGCCCAGTGAGGAAAGGAAACAAGGAAAAATCAAATAATTCAAGAATATTAACAACATTAAAATAGATATCTCCTATATAAACTTTAACGAAACTAGAGGAAGAGAAACAAGATAGAATAGCCTGCCCGAATGTATCCTCAAGCAAGAGAACTCCAATCCAAGACAGTGGAAGACCATGGTACAAAGGCTATGGCACATTAAAATACATATTGAAGAGGTAGAAATATGTAAAAATATCAAAGGCCATTTGCAAAGAAGAGAAAGATTAATGCCATTTAATAAAACTTTCCCCAAAAATATCCAGAGAGAGATCGAGGGACTTAATAACATTGAGTGTTAATCTCCAATGACGTAAGTGAATCTTAATTGTCAATGCAAAGATGTAAATATTTATTTCTTTCGAATGTATCAAGTGATGCAAGATTTTATGTCGGCAATATAAGGGAAAAATGAGAAGAGAATTTTATTAACTCGTTGGGGGAAAACAGAAGAACTCGGAAAAATGTCCAGATGGTGCTGGCAATGAGCAAACTTTTAAATGTCTTTTGATATGCTTTCATACAGAATAGATTACGTTTTTAATGTCATATTTTGAAAATTTTATCGTTGTACTGGAAAGAAAGTGCTTGAAATTTATAAAAAAGATGATAGCACCCTTAATTCTACCTTTACTCATAAAAAGCCAATGGCAATTTTTTCTTACATTGCAGTTTTATCTTTATATCCATTTAGAAGAAATTAAATCTAGGAAAAATGTGTGCTGTGGGAGACAGTTCTCTCAATATCTTCTTAAAGAGAGACCATATTAAGGAGTCAAACTAATTTTTGTAAAATCCAAATCTTTCTTGCCTTAAGTCTTAATTCAGTTCAATTATAAAGTTTACTAACGGTTTCAATATTTTTCCGTATATCTATTGGGGTCTATGGATAAGCAACAGCTGAATTTAAGATTACAAAATCCAAAGATTTTTTTTTCTCTAAATCCAAGAGAAAGTGGGGTAAGCTTACAACGTATACAGAGTAACATTGTCGTAAATCTAAAAAATCTGTAATAAAATATATAAGCTATTTCCAAGAAATGCCTTATATATAAAAATATGTATATATATATATATATATATATATATATATATATATATATATATATGTATATATATACATATATATATATATATATATATATATAATATACATGTATATTATATATATATATATATATATATATATATATATATATATATATATGCAGAAGAACCACAGGGAAAATGAAAATAGAAGATCAACCATTTGGTGATATACAGAGAAGTATATTAGAAAAGCATATAAATTCAATGAAAATTAAAAACCGAAGAGCGTTTGAAGACCTAACAAGAAAAAGGAGACATTTTGAAGCCTCAATACCAACGGATTGGAAAGACTCACTTCGAGGTTTCTGCTATGGAGAAATGAACGAAAAAGTGTATAGAAAACTCAAACAA
>NC_090746.1:8807027-8809527 GCF_036898095.1 Palaemon carinicauda
AAATTATTTTTAACCAAATGATCCATTATTTCCTTTTTTATTACCCTCTCATACACTTTCATAATATGTGATGTTAGACTAACAGGTCTATAATTGCTTGCCTCTAGTCTTGATCCACTTTTGAAGATAGGGGTTATATAAGCTATTTTATGTTTAACATATATCTCGCTCATATCTACACTTTGTCTTAGCAGTATTGCAAGCTGCTAAGCGATAGTATTTGCAGTTTTTTTTAACAAAATCGCTGGAACTCTATCTGGTCCAGCTGCTGATCCATTTTTAATTTCGTTTATAGCCTTGACAATATCTGCTTCATTAATATCTATATCCGTTAGATATTCAACATTTTCTTCTCTCATTTCTGTTTCATTATTCTCATTCGCAATTCTTGGCGTGAACTCAATCATATATTTTTCTGCTAATATGTTGCAAATTTCCCTTTTTTCATTCGTTAGCCGTCCTTCAATTCTTAGAGGGCCTATTTCTAATCTCCCTTTATTTATCTTTTTTGCATAGGAGTAAATTACTTTGGTTTTTTTTTTATATTTTGAAGTGTCCTTTCTTCTAAGTCCCTTTTTTCATTTTCTTTTGACTGTATAATCTTTTGTTCTGCATTTTCTATCTTACATTTTATTTTCATCATTTTTCACACATTTTTTTCTTTTGCAAGATTTTTCTTCCACTTTCTAATTTTCTGAAATAAGATCCTTCTTTCTCTTGGTATGCATGTCTTTTGTTTATTGTTTTTCTTCGGTACATATTTTTCAACAATTTTCTCCAGTATTTTGTACAGTATGTCCGTATTTACCTGTATATTATCACTTACAAATACATTTTTCCATTCTTTATTCAGTTCTTCATTTATTTCTGGCCATTTTATATTCTTACTATAAAAATTATATTTTCCATATCCTTCCCAATGTTTTGTGCTTTGATTAATTCTGTGATCACTTGCTTTGGCATGGACTATTAATTCTATGACATTATGGTCTGAAATTCCCGTGTTATACACTATTATTTCTTTAACATAATTCACCTCATTCACAAATACTAGATTTAGGACATTTTCCTTTCTTGTTGGAATGTGGTTTATTTGTTGCATATTATGTTCTAATAGCATATCTTGAAGCTTTTCAAATTGCCTCTTATCTTCTGCGCTACTATTACTCTCTTTTTTATATGTATACATACAACCACTTTCTTCTATCCGTTCTTTCCAATCCACGAAAGGAAAGTTAAAATCTCCGGATAGGAGTATATTCCAGTCTTTATGGTTTCTACATATATCATCTATTTTTTCTAATATTATGTCAAACTCCTTAGTATTTGGGGGTCTGTAAACTACAATATTCACTAGTTTTTCAGATTCAAATTCTACCGCAATCAATTCACATTCTGTGTTGCTGTATTTTTCACAGACTTTTCCTTGATTTATGTCTCTTCCATATATTGCGGTTCCCCCTTGATTCCTATTTGTTCTGTCAGATCTATAAGTTTGGAAACCCTTTATCTGGTCATCACGGCCAGTCTCTTGGGAATACCATGTTTCACTTATATTTAATATATCTATTTTTACAATTTGGGTTAGTTCTTCTAAGAACTCTATTTTCCTTTTAGAGTTACTCGTGACTAGACCCTGTGCATTCATCACTATTATGGTTTGTGTTTCATCCCCATTATTTAATATTGGTAATAATATGGATTCTCCCATGCTTCCTTCCTGTTCTGATATGATGTTCTTTTCTTCATTTCCAGGAATTCTGCCATTAAAAAATCCAACTTTTCTATTATATTTGTTCTTTCGCCTTCATATTTATTTTTGTGTGTATACCTGCAATTATCCCCATATCTGCACCAACCCCTGGCATTATAGATGCATTCTTTGTAGTTGGGTTCTATATGTGCAGATTTGGGTTGAAAGGCCTCATATCTTGGGGTTTTTGGTGCATAGCGCGGTATATACGCGGCCTGCTTTTTTGTTTCTTTTTTTGTTTCATTTTTGCTTTCATTTTTCTTTTCAATTTGCTGAGTTTTCTTACTCTCATTCATGGTTGCAGGATGCATATATCGACATTTTTTGTTGAAACTGCATCCTTTACCTTCTTTTAGGTTTTTGCATATTTTTGGATGGAGATCTCTGCATTCGTCTCCATATCCATCTAAATACGCACATTTACCATATATTTCATAATTATGGCATATCTTTGGATGCTTGTAGTAGCATCTTTCGCCAAATCTGCAATTCCCTCTTTTCAGCATATTTCAGACTATATCTTTCTTTTCTTTTTTTTCTTGTTCTTGCTCTTCCCTAAAAGTATGTAGGTCCGGGTAGAGTCTCTTGGGTCTATTATTTGTTTCCATCTGATAATTTATTTCTTCATAAGTATGTTGTTGGATGGCATCATAAGTTATATCAATGATTTCCTCTGCATCCTTCCACATATCCTGTTCATTTTTCTCTTCTTCTTCTTCTTCTTCTTCTTCTTTATCTTCAACTATT
>NC_090746.1:8814527-8849527 GCF_036898095.1 Palaemon carinicauda
AGTGTATGGTAGAGTATTGATTAATAGGATTAAGGATAAAACAGAGAATGCAATCTTGGAAGTACAGGGTGGTTTTAGAAGAGGTAGGGGTTGTATGAATCAGATTTTTACAGTTAGGCAGATATGCGAAAAATATTTAGCAAAAGGTAAGGAGGTGTATGGTGCGTTTATGGATCTGGAGAAAGCATATGATAAGAGTTGATAGGGAAGCAATGTGGAATGTGATGAGGTTATATGGAGTTGGTGGAAGGTTGTTGCAAGCAGTGAAAAGTTTCTACAAAGGTAGTAAAGCATGTGTTAGAATAGGAAATGAAGTGAGTGATTGGTTTCCGGTGAAAGTGGGGCTGAGACAGGGATGTGTGATGTCGCCGTGGTTGTTTAACTTGTATGTTGATGGAGTGGTGAGAGAGGTGAATGCTCGAGTGCTTGGGCGAGGATTAAAACTGGTAGGCGAGAATGACCATGAATGGGAGGTAAATCAGTTGTTGTTTGCAGATGATACTGTACTGGTAGCAGACACAGAAGAGAAGCTTGACCGACTAGTGACAGAATTTGGAAAGGTGTGTGAGAGAAGGAAGTTGAGAGTTAATGTGGGTAAGAGTAAGGTTATGAGATGTACGAGAAGGGAAGGTGGTGCAAGGTTGAATGTCATGTTGAATGGAGAGTTACTTGAGGAGGTGGATCAGTTTAAGTACTTGGGGTCTGTTGTTGCAGCAAATGGTGGAGTGGAAGCAGATGTACGTCAGAGAGTGAATGAAGGTTGCAAAGTGTTGGGGGCAGTTAAGGGAGTAGTAAAAAATAGAGGGTTGGGCATGTATGTAAAGAGAGTTCTATATGAGAAAGTGATTGTACCAACTGTGATGTATGGATCGGAGTTGTGGGGAATGAAAGTGATGGAGAGACAGAAATTGAATGTGTTTGAGATGAAGTGTCTAAGGAGTATGGCTGGTGTATCTCGAGTAGATAGGGTTAGGAACGAAGTGGTAAGGGAGAGAACGGGCGTAAGAAATGAGTTAGCGGCTAGAGTGGATATGAATGTGTTGAGGTGGTTTGGCCATGTTGAGAGAATGGAAAATGGTTGTCTGCTAAAGAAGGTGATGAATGCAAGAGTTGATGGGAGAAGTACAAGAGGAAGGCCAAGGTTTGGGTGGATGGATGGTGTGAAGAAAGCTCTGGGTGATAGGAGGATAGATGTGAGAGAGGCAAGAGAGCGTGCTAGAAATAGGAATGAATGGCGAGCGATTGTGACACAGTTCCAGTAGGCCCTGCTGCTTCCTCCGGTGCCTTAGATGACCGCGGAGGTAGCAGCAGTAGGGGAGTCAGCATTATGAAGCTTCATCTGTGGTGGAAATGTGGGAGGTTGGGCTATGGCACCCTAGCAGTACCAGCTGAACTCGGTTGAGTCCCTGATTAGGCTGAAGGAACATAGAGAGTAGAGGTCCCCTTTTTGTTTTGTTTCATTGTTGGTGTCGGCTGCCCCCAAAATTGGGGGAAGTGCCTTGGTATATGGATGGATGGATATATATATATATTATATATATATATATATATATATATATATATATATATATGTGTGTGTGTGTGTGTGTGTGTAAAGATTTCTTTCGAATAGAATTGGAAACTGAATCAACTCCGCTAAGCTCTAACAGAAACGTTTCAGTAAGTACATTTTATCCATTTAAGAAAAACAATGAATTATATTACCAGCCATTACACAATGTCAGCATTGAAAAACCAAGTGCAGAAAATGTGCTTAAAGTGGCCCGAGGGATAATTAGCTGTAACACTATAAAAACTGATAAATGTGTTTTGATTTAGAAGTTCTTATATATAGCGGTGATATTGTTGCATCTGTTGGTAAGATTCTGTTTGAATGCTAAGGTCAAGATGATGATGTATATATTTTAGACAGATCATTTAATATTTTCAAATTATCTTCAGCAGAATATACTGTAAACAGACTGAAAATCTTATCTTCCTGTCTATCTATAATGTGCACTGTGAGAATGTTCATTCCAAGATTGATTGATTGATTGATTTGAGGTTTTCTGGCATCCTGGCATCTAAATTTATTGACACCGATATCGTTTATTGTAAATAAATAAAAAATATAAGAATATTCAATTAGAACCATAAAAGTAAATATGTCATTTTAAAAGTTAAATAGCTTTTAAAAGACCTGCTTTTAATATAAAGCTAAAAATACCACTCGAATGGTAGGACACATCATGTCCAAGAATCTTGGCAAGGATGAACCTGCCATCCTCACCTCGATCCTCAAAAAGACATCCATTTCTTTCACTGCTATATGTGGGGCATTCGGTTAACAAATGCCTCACTGTCAAGGGTACCAAACAGTCAGATTTCGAATATGAGAAGACGCGTTTCTCAGATTTATTGCAAGACACGAAGAACAGTTAGTTCGCACACAAAGATACATATAATTATTATTATTATTATTATTATTATTATTATTATTATTATTATTATTACTTGCTAAGCTACAACCCTAGTTGGAATAGCAAGATGTTATGAGTCCAGGGACCCCAACAGGGAAAATAGCCCAGTGAGGAAAGGAAACAAGGAAAAATAATATATTTCAAGAACAATGACATTTGAATAGATATTTCCTATATAAACTATGAAAACTTTAACAAAACAAAAGGAAGAGAAACGAGATAGAATAGTGTGCCCGGGTGTACCCTCAAGCAAGAGAACTCTAACCCAAGACAGTGGAGGACTATGGTACAGAGGCTATGGCACTACCCAAGATTAGAGAACAATGGTTTGATTTTGGAGTGCCCTTCTCCTAGAAGAGCTGCTTACCACAGCTGAAGGGTCTCTTCTACCATCACCAAGAGGAAAGTAGCCACTGGACAATTACAGTGCAGTAGTTAACCCCTTGGGTGAAGAAGAATTGTTTGGTAATCTCAGTGTTGTCAGGTGTATGAGGACAGAGGAGAATCTGTAAAGAATAGGCCAGACTATTCGGTGTATGTGTAGGCAAAGGAAAAGTGAACCGTAACTAGAGAGAAGGATCCAATGCAGTACTGTCTGGCCAGTCAAAGGACCACATAACTCTCTAGCGGTAGTATCTCAATGGGTGGCTGGTGCCCTGGCCAACCTACTACCTACTGCCTAGTCGAGGTCAGGCGTTGTATCAAGTTTGACTGTAATGACGTAATACCTTCTGGGTAATTAGATACATTTTTTTCCCATCACACAAGAACAAAAATTCCGATGTTCTTTTCGAGGTATTTGCTTTTTGTGAATCTTTCAAACAGCAAGTCTTCCATTTCATTGTATATTGGAAATTATAAGGACTTTATTTTTATTCTTGAGCAAGGCAATTTATTTCAATATTTATTTATTTTTTGTGATCAACACCTTTGTTGTCTTATTTTAATTAATTTCCAAGTGTTTACCCTCCAAACGCCATGATTTACATTGCAAAACAAATTTGCATTGTACTGATTTGCAATACTCGCATAGGCCTATGCTAAGTTATAATGAAAAAAGGGGCATGGAAGTTTTATGTTGATCGTCTGCTGACATGAGAATTCTGACTAAGCGTATTTCTATCCAGTATTTTTTTTTTTTTTAAGTACAATTTAAAAATTAAGAAATAGGTTGCACATTTAGTAAAACGTGGTACCAAACCATTTAATATATTTCAATATGAGAATTACAAAATTAGAAGATGTATGTGCAACACTCACTTAGACTCGTATATCTGCCAGGATATTTGAAATTTATTACTGATAAAACAAAGCTTGAGAGAGAGAGAGAGAGAGAGAGAGAGAGAGAGAGAGAGAGAGAGAGAGAGAGAGAGAGAGAGAGAGAAGGGGGGAGCTCATTTAAACATACATCCCCTTTTTAGTTGGTGGTAATAAGAAAAGATTAAAAAAATATGAGGCAATAAATAACGGTAAACAATCTGTTCTGGAAATAATGGATACCAACTGAAATATTTATGCTTTTTGTATAGAAAAATTATACTTCAAGAATACCTTTAAAGGTTTAAAGGCTTCTCATGAATGGCAGAGGCGAGGGACAGTGACATTGCCCTAGAAACCAAGACAATGCCCTAGAAACAGACCATATATACCATATGATCAGCGCCCAAGCCCCCTCTCCACACAGGCTGGGACCAAGGAGGGCAGACAGTGACTGCTGATTACTCAGCAGATAGACCTATATGCTCACAAGGATGGTGAGTTTGCAGCGACCAAAGGAACTAATGAGTCTCAGCGGGACTCACACCCAAGTACAGCGTTCACCGGTCAGGGACATTACCACATCGGCCACCACAACTCTAGGTATAAGTAAAGCAGCCAATAATAAATGATTTCGTAATTTATATAGGACATATCTGTTTTGACGTTGTTACTGTTTTCAGAATGATTTATTGTTAATTTATTCTCATTTATTTATTTCCTTATTTCCTTTTCTCACTGGGCTATTTTTCCCTATTGGAGCCCTTGGGCTTATAGCATCTTGCTTTTCCAACTAGGGTTGTAGCTTGGCTAATAATAATAATATTAATAATAATAATAATAATAATAACAATAATAATAATAATAATACAGAGAAGGACTATCAAATATAAAAATATCTGCCAAAGAAGACTATGGAATTACTTTGTCCATTAAAACTTCTACGAGATCTGTATTGTGACGGCGCCGAGTAAGGCTGTGAACTCAAAGGCAGGTTGGAAACGACTGAGTTATATTATTGTGGAACACTCTCCTTATATACAAAACCTCAAGGCAACAGGACATAACAAGTTCACAAGACAGACAATATTACAGAGGAAAAACCAGACATGAATTTTCATGTTCGTTTTAGTGCGAGGGAAGAGCGAAGATACAAGCATAATATATACAAAAGGAATTATGTACAATTGTGTGAAACACGGTTAGTACAGTATTCTGTCTAAATTTTTACGAATTAAAGGTAACCTTAATTTCTTTTCGCACTGTATATCTTACTTGCTTGTCGTTTAAAATATGCATTTAGCTATAAAGGTGATATTTTTATATGACAAAAGATTATTATTATTATTATTATTATTATTATTATTATTATAACTTGATAACCTACGACCCT
Organism: Palaemon carinicauda; assembly: GCF_036898095.1. NCBI lineage: Eukaryota > Metazoa > Arthropoda > Malacostraca > Decapoda > Palaemonidae > Palaemon > Palaemon carinicauda. The sequence goes on from NC_090746.1 coordinate 8,819,637, forward strand.
AGTTGGAAAAGCAGATTTCTATAAGCCCAAGGGCTCCAACAGTGAAAATAGCCCAGTGAGGAAATGAATTGAATAATGCACGAGAGAAGTATTAAATGAAAAAAAATCTTAAGAACAGTAACAAAATTAAAACAAAATAAATTGAAAAACCAGAGCAAGAAAAATGAGAGAATATTGTTCCCGAGTGTACCCTGAAGCAAGAGATATCTCCTCCAAGACAGTAGAAGACCATGGTAAAATGGCTATGGCACTAACCAACACTAGAGAACAATGGTTTGATTTTGGAGTGTCCTGCTCCTAGAAAAGCTACTTACTAAAGCTAAAGTCTCTTCTACCCGTACGAAGAGGAAAGTAGCCACTCCTTATCTATCAAAAACCTTTTAGATACAGAGATGAATATTTTATTCAATTTTCCCAAAATCTAATTGGCAGAAATAAGATAGACCTCCAGTATGTAAATGTAAATGGTATTAGTCGTGGAGTGGAATTTGATTGGCCGGAGAAATAAAGGAATCTGGAGATGTTCTAAATTGACTGATTTAAAAAAAAAAAAAAAAAAAAAGGGGGGGGGGGTTTAACTGAAGAAATTGATACAGATATTTTTTTTTCTTTTTTAAGAAAGGGGACAGAAATGACAATATAAAGGCAGAAAAGAAAGGCTATCCCTGAACCATAAGACCATAATACCGCTAGAGTTATTATGTCCTTTGACTGGACAGAGAATATTACTTTGTATACTGCCCTCTGGTTACGGCTCACTTTTCCTTTGAATACACATATACCGAATAGTCTCGCCTATCCTCTCCACATTCTTCTCTGTCCTCATACACCTGACAACACTGAGATTACCAAGCAATTCTTCTTTGTCATGGGGTTAACTACTGCACTATAATTGTTCAGTGGCTACTTCCCTCTTCGTTGGGGTACTAGAGACTCTTTAGCTATGGTATGTAACTCTTCTAGAGGGACACTCCAAAATCAAACCAGTGTTCTCTAGTCTTGGGTAGTGCCATAGCTTCTGTATCATTTTCTTCGAATGTCCTGTGGTGGAATTCTCTTTGCTTGAGGATACACTCAGGCACACTATTCTATTTGTTTATTATTTGCCTTCCTCTTGTTTTTTACGTTTTTAGCTTATATAAGAAAGATTATCTTAATGTTGTTACTCTTCATGAAATATTTTATTTTACTTGTTCATTACTTCTGCAGTTTATTTCCTGGTTTCCCTTCCTCACTGGGCTATTTTTCCCTGTAGAGTCCTTGGGCTTATAGCATCTCATTCTTCCCACTAGGGTTGTAGTTTTGCTAATAATAATAATAATAATAATAATAATAATAATAATAATAATAATAATAAGAATAATAATGATAGAAAGTGACACGATTCTTCACTTATAAAAAAAAGATTAGAATAGAGAAGATTTACTAGATTTGGTACGATATCACCTTGAAGGATATATGATTCCATTCTTTGATTTCAGTCAACAGTGGTTGAAGCAACATGCATTTAATCAAAAGAGATAAAACGAGTCTTAAAGCATGAGAGTAAGCGAAGAGGCGGACAAAGAACAGTATAAGGGAATTTGTTTCAAACAAGGACGAATACAAGTAATTTGAAGTGTTCATAACATGGGTAAAACCAATTGGATATCTTAAAATGAATTTAGGCATTTATAAGTTTTACGAGCTGCAATAGGAAATCAATTTATATGCAACATCCAAGACAATTTTAAAAGATCAAAATACGATTAAAAAAGAGGTTGCCATCACTATCAATATGAAAACAAAAACCTATAAAAATTTATTACAGAAAGGGTCCCATTCCCTCGACTCTCCAAGTTTAATTAAATGCTCAATTGCAAAAAAATAAATTTTAATCAAACGTATTTTTTTAAATGAATAAACAAATAATTTTCTTAAAATATCAACTCTTATGACATTTCTAGTACATTCCAATATCGTTCGATGCAATCAAATTCTTTCTTTCTTTGTCTACATCTTTTCCCACTTCGTTTGCCCCCCTCAGTGGCTGGGTTATTTCAACTTCTTCGGGTCTTCCTGATGAAATTAATCAAATTATGTATATCAAATGAAAATATAAAGGTACAGTGTGAGCGGGCACTTAGGTGATAACAGAGATGTGAGAGGAATATAACTAACTTGCTGTCTAATGAAATAAAGTTAGTTATATTCCTCTCGCATCTCTGTTATCACCTAATTGCCCGCTCACACTGTACCTTTATATTTTCATTTGATAGATATAATTTGATTAATTTCATCAGGAAGACCTAAAAAAGTTGAAATAACCCAGCCACTGAGAGGGTCAAGCCAGCCTCAACTTGGTGCTGGTCTCAAGCTCAGGTAAATGGGAAGGGTTGGCGGTAGGAAAGGCATCCGGCCATGAAAAATTAGCCAAAACAACTATGGTCAGTGAGTATAATCAGAATGAAATTAATAAAGTTATGTCTATCGAATGAAAATATAAAGGTACAGTGTGAGCGGGCAGTTAGGTGATAACAGAGATGCGAGAGGAATATAACTAACTTTATTTCAACAGACAGCAAGCTTTTTTCACAACAGTTTCAGTGTAAGAAGGTCACAAACATTAAAACATACAAGAAAAAGGGCCTCAAACCGGTTCTGTTGACAGAGAGGTGTAGAGTGTGATATACAATAAAAAAAAGAAAAAAAATACAATTGCAATGTATGAATGTGAAACACATGGGGTACATGGCTCCCCTACCCTAAAAATGACAAATATGTGAAATAGGGAGCTCTGTTCTTGAGAAGCGTACTGTAGGCGGGTCATATGGCAGGAGATATGCAGGTTTTAGGGGATCTTCTTTCTCATGCATGTTGAATAGGAATGCTTTCAGCATATGACGGATGAGGAAAGGGCCCGTGTAATGGTGTCTCGCTAGTGTCGTTGTGCAGGAAAACATGCGTTGTAGAGTGCAGATCTGTTGGTATGTGTTGCTTAGCTGGAGACTCGTAAGTCTGGCAGCATGGAGTAAATTTTCCCCCAACGTGAAATAGGCACTGGAGATTATCGGAGGTGGTTGAAGACGGAAGAAATTTGGCAGGGACGACCAACGGGTCGCCATACACCATTCAAGCTGCCGAGACATCCAGGGCGTCCTTAGGAGGGGTCCTTAGTCCCAGGAAGACCCAGGGAAGCTGGGTAAACCAATTGGAGTCCTTGCAGTGGGATATCAAAGCTGCATTGAGGGTGCTGTGAAAACTTTCAACCATTCTGCTGTGAGCAGGGTTATATACAGTTGTCTGATGAAGGATGATTCCCAGGAGATTCGCTAATGATGTTCACAATTAAGAGGTGAAAGTGGTATGCCTGTCAGAAGCAATTTGCTCAGGGATACCTAATCTCGCTATCCATCCTCAGAGTAAGGACGATGCAGTTTCCATGGGAATAGCGTTAGGCCAATGAGTGGAGCGGTTGATGACAGTAAACAGGTAACAATGTCCCTGTGATGTAGGAGGACCTACAACATTGATGGGCAAAAAGCCGCTAGGGTGAGAAATGGTGCCCACACCTGAATCAGTGCTGATGTACTTTTAAGGTTTGTCATGAATTACAAGGGCAGACCCAATCCTTAGCATTCTTAGTAATGAACCTTGTCTTCAGTAGCTGTACAGTAGAACGGCGTGAGAGATGTGAAAGGTCATGAATGAAATCAAACAACAGTTAGCGCATGTTAGAAGGTATCCATGGTCTAGGTCTACCAGTACTGACGTCACAGAGGAGAGAGGCATAGAAGTCGTCGAGAGGGAAATCCTCTCAATGGAGGGATGTGCAGGATCTCCTATATGCTTAGTACCTTATACCTTTTCGTTGGGCTTCTGCCACGGCGTTGTAATCCAATCCCAGGTGAATGGCAGCCAATGTAATTCTCTACAGGACACCTGCAACGGGATTAATTTTTCCAGGGTCGGGTTGAAGGGTACAATTGCATTCATCTACGGTGTAGAGATGTCAGAGTTGACGGGTGGACCAGCGTCGGAGTATCGAGTGAAGGCATGTGATCAATGTGAATGACAAAGGCTGTACCTTCCAAGAAGTGGCAAAAGTGAAGGATAGCTAAGTGCACCGCCAGTAATTCTCGGCTCAAGGTAGAGTAGCTGGATTCTGCCTTGTACAGTTTCCTACTGAAGAAGGCCAATGGGCGGGGCGAGCCATTGACCACTTGCTCGAGTACTGCCCCAATAGCTACGTCGCTGACATCAGTGGAGAGAAGGCGAGGTGCCTGTGGCACGGAAAAAGTGAGAGCAGCAGCGATTGATAGGGCATTCTTTGCATTGCACAAGGCCACTTTCTGAAGAGGACCCCACTTCAAGTCTTTAGGCTTACCCTTGAGGGAAGCGTAGAGAGGGGCAAGAGTGGCGGTGATGGCTGGCAGGAAACAGTGATAATAGTTGGTCATGCCCAATAATTTTTGCAGTGCTTTGATGGCCGAGGGTGTGAGAGAAGTTCTGAATGGCTGCTAACTTCTCCAGGAGGGAATGGAATCCTTCAGGAGCGATGTGGTGCCCTAAGAACGATACTTCGTTGGCGCCACAGGTACACTTGTCGTACCAGACTACAAGACCGTTCTGTTGTAGGCGGTCGAGCACAACACATAGATGACAGAGGTGTTCCTATTTGGAGGAAGAGAACACAATTATGTCATCCACGTTACATACACAGAAGGGGAGGTCCCCTAAGATGCCATCCTTGAGACTTTGAAAAGTGGCCCCAGCATTACAAAGGCCAAAACAGGAATAAATGAAAGTGTATGCACTGAAGGGGGTTGTGATGGCAGTCTTGGGGATGTCATCTGGGATCATTGGCACCTGATAATACTCCTTCAGAGGGTCGAGCTTGGAGATAACCTTCGCTTTGTGCAAGTAGGTGGTCACATCGGCGATGTTTTGGAAGGGATAGTGATCTGGTTCTGTCTGCATGTTCAGGTGCCTGTAATCCCCACACGGATGCAGAGATCCATCTTTTTTCAGGACAATGTGTAAGGGTGACGACCATGGGCTTGAGGCTCATTTCTAACATTTCGGCAAACGTTCGTTTAGTAGCTACCAAATGATCCGGTGCCAGACGTCTGAATCTGGCAAACACTGTTGGCCCCATCGTCTTGATATGGTGATAAATACCATGTTTAGCGGGAACCGTGGGTGTTTGACGAAGTTCTGGACGGAAAACTTCAGAGTACAACGTGTGGAGGTGGGCCTATACATCTGATGTGGAGAGCGAGTATGGAGCGGGCGGATTTGAGAGGTGTCAAGAGTACGAATCCGAGTTGAATAACCGATGGTGAGCGACATCAACCAGGAGTTGGAAATGGGAGAGGAAGTCCGCAGAGAGGATTGGCAATGTGACGTCAGCCACGAGAAACGATAACGTGAGGGAATCATAACTGTACGTGGGTATCGCAGATCCATTGACGGCTACCAGGCATATGTCGGCAGACTTAGACAGACTACGTCGTGTTCTAGAGAGTGGCCTTGGCAGAAGAGAACAGCAAGCAGCCATGTCTATAAAATATCCCACACTCGTACCTGCATCATGTAAAAAGATAAGATAAGTGATATTTCTTTGCAGCAGCCCCGAATTTGGAGTGGTAGTAGCATAACTGCGGCCGATGGGTGTCAATAAGGGGCTGAAGAGGTCATTGGGTGGTATATGATGGTAGTGGGTGGCTTTGTCGCTGCTCCGGCATGTCACTGGGTGTGCGTCTGTGTCCTACCACATTTACGTCACCTTCGGTCAATGTTCATTAGTTGTCCACTCTGCCAGCAGTGGATGCATTGATGGAGGTATTGAAGGTGGTGAAGTGGCTGTCCATAGGGGCATTGTCTTTGGGCATCAGGTACATGGGGCAAAATATCAACATCAGGGATGGCAACACGTACAGCCTCGGGTAGTCGCACTACCCAAAGGGTAAGAAATAGATTCACTTTACAAGGAGAGCCGTCTGCGGCAGGTTGTAGGGGAGCAATACTGGTCATTTCCCTGAAGTCAAATGAATCCTTTTGGTTCCTCACAGGTTGTTGAGAGAGCTGAAAAAGTTTCGCCATGCGGGCAGCCGGTGATGGTGTGTACTGCTCCAAGAGGTATGATTTGCAGGCTTCGTACGGTCCTCACTTCACTCCGCATTCTCTACAGGTATAAACATAATAAAACATTAAATTGCATTATAGCGCACCGTGCCGGTTGACCCTAGACAGCGCACCGTGCCGGTTGACCCTCATTATAGCGCACCGTGCCGGTTGACGCCAGGTTTATTTTTCCAATGAATCATACTTTTAGAAAACAATATAGATGTAACATCACATATTCTAATAACTTTTACAAACTTCTGTACTGATATAGCAGTGCATATTTAAAACAAAATGAACAAACTTTCAAATTAACATATAAGCCTCCTCTGCCGCCCAGGAAAAAACCATAGATAAAAAACAAAATCTCAAGTTTTGAAAAAACTATGGAAACCTGTGTATCCACGGCAATAATGCAGAGTAACTCAAATTTGAGTGGTGGAACCTCACTCTTGTACTACTAATAAATAATAATGATAATAATATTAATAATAAATTCGACTTGCTCGGGCTAGCGTGCGCTAGAAAGTGACCACTTCCTAAATACCTCTTCAAACATCGAATACGTTTCACCCAACACTAAATTCTCATTGGCCACTGCCTACATAACAACTGAACTTAAGTAACAAGACACTTAAGATCTGCTTACATGTCGTTAGGACAATTATTTTTCGCTATACTTCGTAACGCGAAAAAATTCTAGTCCTCACTTCACTCCGCATTCTCTACAGGTATAAACATAATAAAACATTAAATTGCATTATAGCGCACCGTGCCGGTTGACCCTAGATAATACCAAAGAAAGGGAGAGAAGGAAAGAAATGGAGAGAAAGAAATAAATGTTCCGATTGTATGATTTACACATTTAACCTCTTTTTGAAGCCTTTGACAAACATGTTTACTTGAAACAGACTACCAACACTCATGTCTATGAAGACACCTATCCTTGACGTTATCGTTTGCGATGTTTGAACTTGTAGCCACAGTTTTAACAAAAAATTCTGTTTGGTTACATTACAGGAGCTTTAACTTCTTAAAGATAAATCGATCGAAGGACAAAATCATTCCAGCTTCCTCTGTATCAAGCAAAAGACATCAAATATGGAAAAGCATTTGTGACAACTTCCGATATCAAAAACTTCACAGTATTGGTGATTTTTCATTTTTTTTTTCTGTTCAACTAAGAAATCTTCAAATTATAATAAACTTAATTCCCCAAATCTCAGATAAGAAAACTTTAATGATCTATCAAAATAATAAAGAAGTTTTTCAATATAGGAAAACAATCCGCACAGATTCTGCAACACCATATTATCAAAAAGATCCTTTGTATGGACCGATCTACCAGCTTAATGTTTCACAGGTGCTTGCAAAGATTTAACAAGTGAATTTTCCGTTGGATCTATGTAACCCCTCATTTCATGCATGCACGTTATGGCATAAATAGCTTGATCACTGGAGATTACTAAAGCGCCGGAATCTAATAAAAGCGTCATAAATAAAGCAACATACAATGGCATTTCGCTTTGCTCGTGACCATTATTGTAAGTTTCTCTTTGTTGAAAGACAAGTTGGTAGGCCTTGTCGGGGCTGTCATTCATCGATGATATAAGATGCCCATGACAACTGAGGTCCCCCAATTTCCTGTCCAAATTAGATGCCACCGTTAAAGACGACTGCTGGCATTTCATTGCAATCACGATCCTGGAAAGCAGATTCCAAAAATAAAACAATGTACATATATACTTGTAATTTCAAAAACCTTTACCTTCTATATCAAAGTTAAATTTCAGCGAAAAATTTCCTTTTTTTTTTTTTTTTTTCCCTTATCTTTGCCGTGTAATAAAACTTTTGTTACGTAAACACTCAAAGTTTAACAATAAAGTTTCCCTCGTTAATATGAACAGTCAAGATGGAGAGGACTTTCACTCTGGAATATTCTACTTAAGAATTTTTACCTCCATTTTATTAATAACCTTTGGTATAAAGCACCAAACCTCAAGTTAAAGCATCAATTGCCTCTGTACCTGGACACCAATATTAGAGATTAAAAACCTCAACATATTTTTAAAAGTAGCAAAACAGTCTAAAGAATGAATAACTCTCACAAGTCCATAACTCTGAAAAATGTAAACAAGAATTGAACATTCATCCATGTTAGTTGACAACACTTCAAAAAATCCGCTCTTTTGTACTCTTTCTGGGCTTACATACATTGATGACCTGAACAGTGTATTCAGTACAAGTTTAAATTCTTTGGTTTTCTATGATTTCCAAATCTGGCTTTTTGCTACCTACTTGCATTAAAATCGAAAATTTTATCTGGAACAATGTTCAAACATTGCCAAAGTACTTTACATAATTCTGTCGACTGCCTCCTGCTCCTTCATGTTTAATTTTAAAGATTAATTTGCTGTCCAGTTTCCAACCACTCTTTTCATGATATTAAAAAAAAAATGCGCTGTATTCATCGCTAAAAACTTCAGAATTACTCCAAACCTACTACTGAGGTGTCACAACATATAAATTTCCCAACACCAGAGGCGTCACAATATAACTATTAAATCTGAGGAGTCACATTATAGCGGTAAATTCCCTATGAGGCGTCGCAATATATTTATAAGATTGCCTACATCCGAGGCTTCGCAATGTGATAAATTGCCTACATCTGATGCGTCACAATATAGTAATTAACTGCCTACATCTGAGGCGTCGCAATAGAGTGATAAACTGCCTACATCTGAGGCGTCACAATAGAGTGATAAACTGCCTACATCTGAGGCGTCACAATATAGTGATAAACTGCCTACATCTGAGGCGTCACAATATAGTGATAAACTGCCTACATCTTAGGCATCACAATATAGTGATAAACTGCCTACACCTTAGGCGTCACAATATAGTGATAAACTGCCTACACCTTAGGCGTCACAATATAGTGATAAACTGCCTACACCTTAGGCGTCACAATATAGTGATAAACTGCCTACACCTTAGGCGTCACAATATAGTGATAAACTGCCTACATTTTAGGCGTCACAATATAGTGATAAACTGCCTACATCTTAGGCGTCACAATGAAGTAATAGGTTAAATAAGTCTGATGAAAGTATATAGTTAAAGTAACGACCAAAATAAAAAAGAATGAATTTCTGCGTCAAAACGTAATCTCAACCAGAGCATCTGATATTTCTTCATTAAGTTCTCAACTAGCTTTGCTCAATATGTAAAAATACAGAAATACTTTATCGTTTTCATTTTAACAATACCTTTCACGACAAATTTCGTGGAAATTATGTAACAGACAATTCTGTCCAAAAGATATTCGTTAAAATAACGTTTTCGTTAATTCAGAATGTTTGGCATCTAAACAAGGTCTTTAACGACATAGTTTATCCTAATACTGTAGTTACAAAATTCGCCTTCAGTATTCATCCTCTGTAAACCTTTCCAAATACAATTTAGAGTCTGAAAACCAATTATACTTTCTTGTAAATAAATCCAAATCTTGAAGCTTTTAAAGTAAATAGCTAGCATCCAATGCCCCTTCAAATCAACCATCCGCAGCTATGCCATCATCTAAAAATACTTCAATCTTCACTTCCTTAGATCTCCAATATCTAACAGACTTAAGAACTTTAGTAAAGATGTACCGCCGCTTCAAAAATATCTAAAGAAAATTCATTATAAAAAACTTTTTAAATTTTTCCCCAATGAGAAAGATATTGGCAACGTTTTAATAGATTTCTATGCGATAAGCAGACTGTAGACTGATTAAATCCTTAAAAAGTTTGTAATAAAAAACCAGCCTTTGCTTACCATTTCCATTCTTGGTCACCGTCAAAGGAATTATTTCTTAGTTTTTCTGATACCAGTGTCACCCATTCTCTTTTAATAAATTCTGATTCGTCCCTTTCTGACCTATTGTTACCCAATCCAACAACCACAGTAACGGTTTTGAAATGGAATTTTGTGATCGCCCTTTTAGACGTCAATGACTATCTTACCGGACCCAATCTAATTCTGTTCAATGTATTGGGAATAACAACAACCAACAGGCGATTAAAACAATAAAATAAAATAAACACAATGTTCCAATTTCCTTGTACCAACTGCTAAGTATACAAAATAAAAACAGCTATATTTTCACTTATCTTTTCGACGTCTTTCTTGGTACATTCCTGGCTCCAATGTCAACTCTCGGCCTTTATTGAGCTCTAGACCTCTTCCATCAAAGTTGATAAGAATCCACACTTTCCCTCGATCTTTAACTAGCTTGACACTTTCGGCGATGCTGCTCTTTGCGTACTAACTCGTTTCTGCAGCAGTTTTAGATGTTCCTTGTCCTCCAAGTTGATAAACAATCGCATCTAATGCTAACATTTTCGTATCAGTTTCCTCAAAATAACGCGATGTTCATTCAAATGGTTTTCCATCATACTTTAACGAGGTGCGGATACTTGTTGAATATTCTGCTGGAAATCGGATAATAGATTGTCCATCACTTCTTGAAACGGTTTCAGCATTCTGATTGCTAACGTGAAAACACTATTCACATCTGAAGCTGTATTTGACCCTGCCTGGCGTCCTGGATAATAAATTCGACTTGCTCGGGCTAGCGTGCGCTAGAAAGTGACCACTTCCTAAATACCTCTTCAAACATCGAATACGTTTCACCCAACACTAAATTCTCATTGGCCACTGCCTACATAACAACTGAACTTAAGTAACAAGACACTTAAGATCTGCTTACATGTCGTTAGGACAATTATTTTTCGCTATACTTCGTAACGCGAAAAAATTCTATTATTGGCATGTCTCCTTCCTCGCACAGCCAATCGGAGATTTCCGGGAAAGTGTCGTCGGGGATCGCCGTGAGAACGTAATCTGCTTTGGGGCTTAACTGAATAATGCCCTTCATGTGAAACTGGACTTCAGCAACCTGGAACAAGGTGAAAACTACTCTGCTGGCGAAGGACTGTAGTTTCAGGAATGTTGCGTTCATAGTAGAGTCGGTGTCGGAAGGTGGCATCATCAAACAGTAAGACACAGCAGTGTGAGGGAAGACTGGAGAGAATTGGAGGTTGGTCTCCAGTGTGCGAGCTGGTAGTTAGGTGATAACCGAGAGGTAATATGAATGCAACTAACTTTATTTCAACAGACAGTGAGCTTTTTATGTAACAGTTTCAGCGTGACAAGGTCACAAAAATACAAACAGATCAATGCAAAAAAAAAAAAAAAAACAGGCTCAAACCAGTTCTGTACACAGAGAGGTGGAGAAGGCGATATGCAATATAAATAGAAAATACTGTAGTGTTACAATGTACAAGTGTAAAACACGTGCGGTACAGTGGGCCTCTATTAAAGGACAAAAAAAAAAAAAAAAAAAAAAAAAAAAAAAAAAAAAAAAAAAAAAAAAAATAAAAATGTTAAAAGACAGTATAATACTGTTTTGGATTTTATTATCTTCATATTTCATCACCAGAAAACGAAAATGACAAAGTTCACCAGTGCAAACCCTCTCCTAATTAATCCTCGCACAAATAAATACGACGGATTGGTAGTGTGGTGATTGGAAAAATTCATTTGAAAGGAAAGGATTTTGAAGTGATGGAAGATCAAAACATCTATCTAAAGGAAAATGTTAGATACGTAAAAGAGCGAAAAGGGTCTGTAGAAGATAGATAACACATGAACAAATACTAATCAACAAAGAAGTTAAAATTGAAAATTGAAAAAGAAGTCACGTAGATCCAAGATAAAACATATAAATAGCATTAAAAGAGTAGGAGCAAGACGGAATAAAAGAAGAAACTTAATGTATTGGGATTTTTCCTACACAAATGACAAGTGCCTGAAATTACGGTCGTCACATATTAAAGCAAATTATGTAACCGAGTTAAATTTTAAGTCACCTCCAAAATGTTTGTTGATGATGTAAAAAAGATTAGTAGGTTCCAATGATATTATTATTAGTATTATTATTATTATTATTATTATTATTATTATTACTTGCTAAGCTACGACCTTAGCTGGAAAAGCGAGATGGAAAGCTCGAGTGCTCTAAGGGGAAAGAATAGGCCAGTGAGGAAAGAAAACAAGAAAATACATAAACATCGGGAGAAGTATTGAACAATTAAAATAAAATAAAATATTTTGAGAACAGGAACAACATCAAATTATATCTATCACATATTAACTATATATATATATATATATATATATATATATATATATATATATATATATATATATATATATATATATATATATATATATATAGAGCTCTCTTGCTTGAGGGTACACTCGGGCACGCTATTCTATCTAATTTCTCTCTTTCTTGTTTTGTTATAATTTTCATAGCTTATATAGGAAATATTTATTTTAATGTTGTTGCTATTCTTGAAATATTTTATTTTTCCTTTTTTTCCTTTCCTCACTGAGCTATTTTCCCTGTTGGGGCCCCTGGGCTTTAACATCCTGCTTTTCCAACTAGGGTTGTAGCTTAGCAAGTAGTAATATATATATATATATATATATATATATATATATATATATATATATATATATATTATATTTATTTATATATATATATATATATATATATATATATATATATATATATATATATATATATATATAATACCCACATAAAATAGAATAGTGTGCCCAGATGTACCCTCAAGCAAGAGAACTCTACTCCAAGGTAGTGGAATACCATGGTACAGAGGCTGTGGCACTACCCAAGACACTATTGAGGACGATGGTTTACTTTTGTAGTGTCCTTCTAGAAGAGCTGCTAAGAATTTCTTCTACCGTTACCAAAAGGAAAGTAGTCACTGAAAAATTACAGTGCAGTAGTTAATCTCTTGAGCGAAGAAGAATTGTTTGGCAATCTTAGTGTTGTCAGGTGTATGAGGAGAAAGTGAGTGGAAACAATATGCCAGACTATTTGGCATAAAAAATGTTTGAGTCATTGTCTAAATAATTGACTGGGCTTTTTAACTTTGATAATCCAAAAACAATAACAAATATAGCTTTATCTATAATGAATGTTATGCAAATACATCCATTTGCATTAAATTTACTGCATTAGGTTAGAAAATATATTCCAAATTCCACTATGAGAATTTGTTAAGTAAATATGTAAAAACGTGACGTACAATTTTCAATATGACGTGGTGGAAAAGTTTCCCTTTTACATGTTGGTATGCAGTTGTTTCAGATATGAATAGATAGTTTATTAGATACAAAAATACAAGTATAGGGTTGAATGTTATCCTCAGAATAATATTTAGGTCACGATGAAAGTTATTTACAAGGGGGGGTTGAAAAAACACACCTACGTGTAATAAAGATATACTGTCCAGCCAACCGTGCATATATATATATATATATATATATATATATATATATATATATATATATATATATATATATATATACACATATATATATATATATATATATATATATACATATATACACATACATATATATAATGTGTATATATACATACATTATATATATACATATACATAAATATATATATATATATATATATATATATATATATATATATATATATATATATACATATATATATATATATTTATATATATATATATATATATATATATATATATATATACATATACACATATATATATACACACAAATGTATATATATATATATATATATATATATATATATATATATATATATATATATATATATATATATATATATATATACACATCATCATCATCATCATCATCATAATCTCCTCCTACGCCTATTGACGCAAAAGGACTTGGTTAGATTTTGCCAGTCATCTCTATCTTGAGCTTTTCATTCAATACTTCTCCATTCATCATCTCCAACTTCACGCTTCTTAGTCATCAGCCATATAGGGATGGATCTTCTAACTCTTCTAATGCCTTGTAGAACCCAGTTAAAAGTTTGGTGATATAATCTCTCTTTGGACATGTGAAGAGCATGCCTAAACTATCTCCATCTACCCATCACCATGATCTCATTCACATATGGCACTCGAGTAATCACCCTTATAGCTTCATTTCTAATGATATCCTACCATTCAACTCCCAATATTCTTCGGAGGGCCTGTTCTCAAATCTACCAAATTTATTGGAGATTGTACATTATCATACCATGAATCGATGTCCATAGAGTAACACCGATCTCACTAAACTGATATATAGTCTAATTTTTATATGTAATTTTAGGCAATTTGATTTCCAGATGTTACTTAACCTTGCCATTGTCTGATTTTTTTTTCTTTCACTAAACTCTTATTCTAAAAATCCTGTATTGGAGATCATAGTACCTATATACTTAAATTATTCTACATCATTAATCCTTTCTCCTTCCAATGATATTTCGTCTTCCATTGCATACTCCGTTTCATTATCCCTGTCTTCTATTTATCTTTGATATTTCATGCACTCTGATAAGCAAACATTGCAAATAAGGACAGCATCATCAGCATATGATAGGTCTGCTAATTTCCTATTATCAATCCAGTCCAATAATTCTCTACCATCTCTGACTGTTCTACGCATTAAAAATTCCATGAGGAGGATACATAACATATATGACAACCAATTCCCTTGGAGTATATATATATATATATATATATATATATATATATATATATATATATATATATATATATATACACACAAATATATATATATATATATGTATATATATATATGTATATACATATATATATATATATATATATATATATATATGTATATACATACATATATATATATATATATATATATATATACACACAAATATATATATATATATATATATATATATATATGTATATATATATGTATATACATATATATATATATATATATATGTATATACATATATATATATATATATATATATATATATATATATATATATATATATATATCGCTGTGTGCGTGTATCTTTTCTATTACTAAATAAACATCAGCCATTCCAATTGTAAGGTAAGTTTTAATTTTCCTCACCGAACGTCAAATTGATGATGTTAAATTCAAATAAGTTTCACAACTTTAACATCTTCCCAAAATATCCCTAATACCTTTTCCATTTCTACTATATAAATCTTTAACGCTTTCTTTTGAAGTCCATTACAGATGCAATTTTCAAAACGTATCCTAAAATTCAACAATAATTTTGCAGTCAACCACTGATCACAGTTGTATTTATTCTAAATCACTGTGCTCACCCATTTTATTTATTATTTAAAAGAATCTAAACTTTTTTTATATATAAACCGACAGCAAACTTTTCCTTGAGTCTATATAAATATTATTCTTATAAACTGTAGATGGGATTTCTCTCAATTTCACCTAATAATAAAAAGCCCCTCCTTTTAACCCTTTCGGATTTTCCTTCAGAATAATTCCCTTATTTAGATATACATAGAATAAAACCAATGACCAGGTTACTTGCATTCCCATTTCTATCCATTTACATTCTTGTATTTACAGTAAATTAACCCCTTCCATTTTTCCATCAATGAAGTTTCCCTACATTTTGTCTTTAACATTCACCTTTTTTTAAATAATAATTTCAGCGATACTGTAACTTCTTCAGGTAGAGTTTAAGATTGTTCTTAACCAGCTGGTTTCATCATTTTCAATGGTATCCTCTACTGTATACCTTAAATATCTCTTAATTTCAATGGCGAATGTTTGTGTTTTATTCATATCAAAGTTTTCATTCATATTATATAATTATGTTATGTCTGGAATTATGCTGTGCAAAATTAGTTATTGTATTTTTGTATAGTAAAACAAATCAGACAATGATAGATTAAGGAAAAATATGGAAATCAAATCGCCTGAAATTACATATAAAAATTAAGCTTTTTATAAGTTTAGTGAGATCGGTGTTACTTATATCCAACAGATTTTGTAGATTTGAGAACGAAGTCCTCTGAAGGATATTATTATTATTATTATTATTATTATTATTATTATTAGCCAAGCTACAACCATAGTTGGAAAAGCAAGATGCTATAAGCCCCAGGGCTCAACAGGGAAAAAATATCACAGCGAGGAAAGGAAACAAGGAAATAAATAAACGATATAAGAAGTAATGAAAAATGAAAATGAAATATTAAAAAAGAAACATTAACAACATTAAAACAGATAATTCATACATTGACTATAAAAAGACTTATGTCAGCCTGTTCAACATAAAAACATTTGCTGCAAGATTGAACTTTTGAAGTTCTACTGATTTTACTACCCGATTAGAAAGATCATTCCACAACTTGGTCACAGCTGGAATAAAACTTCTAAAATACAGTGTAGTATTGAGCCTCGTGATGAAGAAGGCCTGACTATTAGAATTAACTGCATGCCTAGCATTACGAACAGGATGGAACTGTTCAGGAAGATCTGAATGTAAAGGATGATCACAGTTATGAAAAATATTATGCAACATGCATAATGAACTAATCGAACGACGGTGCCAAAGATTAATATCTAGATCTGGAATAAGAAATTTAATAGGCCGTAAGTTCCTTGCCAACAAATTAAGATGAGGATAAGCAGCTGAAGACCGGACAGGAGAACAATACTCGAAACAAGGTAGAATGAAAGAATTAAAACACTTCAAATATATTAATCACGAAAAATCTTAAGACTTTTTCAATAAGCCAATTTTTCAGCAATTGAAGAAGACACAGACCTAATGTGTTTCTAAAAAGTAAATTTTCTGTTGAGAATCACACCTAAAATCTTAAAAGAGGCATAAAAAGTTAAAGAAATATTATCAATGCTGAGCTTCTGATGTTAAGGAGCAACTGTCCTTGACCTGTTTACAATCATACTTTGAGTTTTGTTAGGATTCAACTTCATACCCCATAACTTGCACCATGCACTAATTTTAGCTAGACCTCTAAGGGATTCAGCAACCCCAGATCTACATTTATGAGATGGAATTGATGCAAAGAGAGTAGTATCAAATGCTTTTGCAACAAGCATGGTCTCTAGGTCAAACCACATGACATTTGCATATAAGATGAAAAGTAATGGGCCAAGAACACTACCCTGTGGAACACCAGATATCACATTCCCATACTGACAATGGTGACCATCAACAACAACTCTTTGAGATGATATTACTTAAAAAATTTAATAATAATGCTAAGAAACGGCCCACCCCCTGCCAACTTTTTGAGTTTGAAAACAAGGCCTTCACAATCAACACGGTCAAAGGCAGCACTAAAATCAAAGGCAATCATACGAACTTCCTGATCACAATCAAGAGATTTCTGTACAGCACTGGAGAATGTAAGAAGGACATCACATGCTCCAAGGCCTTTACGAAAACCAAATTTCAAGCTAGGGAACAGATGATTACCTTCAGCAAACCTATCAAGACGTTCAAAAACTTCAGATAATATGGGGGTTATGACAGTTGGACGGTAATCAGCTGGACTTGAGCTACCACAAACAAATTAACATAATGGAGTAACATTACCAATTCTCCAACAAGTGCTAAAAGAAACTCTTCTTACTAACTTGCTGAAAATAATAGATAACTTAAGAGATAAGATTTCTGCAATCTTTATAAAAAACAAAGGAAAAATATATTTTTGGGTCCACACCCCCATAAGCATCAAGTTCCAAGAACAGAGCTTTAATTTCATGAGATCGAAAGCTCAGGAAAATAGGAATGACGAAGTTCGACTTTCTCATTACTCTGCCTGCTGTCAAACACTTTGGACAGTGAGTGACTGAGCCATCTGCTTTAAGTAAAGAATGAACTGTTGTATCTACACCAAAGAGTGCATATTTAAGGGTAGCCCACCACTTATGTTCCTGGCTTGTACCAGAAAGGGTTTCTTTTATGGTTAGTGCATTTCTTTTCAGTTGAAGCATAAACTCTCTCAGCAAAAGCTTTAATCTGAGTATAGTTATTCCAGGTCAAATCTGATCTGTTACCCTTCCAAAGATGATAGGCCTCCTGCTTCTCCAAATAAGCACGTCTACAACTATCATTGAACCACGGTTTGTCCTTCACTCAGTACCGTAGTACATAAGAAGGGATAGGCCTATCAATTATGTTGACTAAATTCTCATTCAAAGGGACAACAGGATCAACACTACTATACAATTATGACCAATTCAAGCCTAAAAGATCATGCAAAATCTCATTCCAGTCTACTTGAAATTTCATATAAATCTTCCTTCAGGGACAGGCTGCTCAGTCTTCACTACTAATGAAATCAAAGCATAATCAGATATTCCCGATTGGAGAACTAACCTTACTAGTGTATTCAAGGTCTAAGTAGCTACCAGACCCGTGAGTAGCCTCACTTATGATTTGCTCACAGCCTGATTCAGAGGCAAAATCTAAAGCTGTTAAACCATGGCGATTGGTCGGAGAAACAGAACTTAACCACCCCTTATGGTGAGCATTGAAATCACCAACAAAGACAAAAGAGGACTTTTTATCGTCTTCTTGTATCTTAGCCATAATGATAAGAAGACAATTGAAGATCGAATCATCCATGTGTGGATTCCGGTAGATTGAACACAAATAGAAACAGTTATGCCTGCCACAAACTTTTATTACCTGAATCTCATGACTTCCACATTCATAGCAGGACTTAAGAGGAGCAGGGTACTCAGTCTTAATATTCCCCTGGCCCTAGGGATGGCATCGCATTTCAACATTATTGGCTTCTTAAAGCCAGTTATAAGGAGCTCAGATGAGTGCCTCATATTAGAAACCAAAGTTTCTGTCCGGACATAACTGTAAGGTCTTGAATATTTGCATGAAAACCAGTAGATGACATTGACGAAATCTAGGACGTACGGGCACCAGCCGCCCGTTGAGATACTACCGCTAGAGAGTTAGGGGTTCCTTTGACTGGCCAGACAGTACTACATTGGATCCTTCTCTCTGGTTACGTTTCTTTCCCTTTGCCTACACAGACACCGAATAGTCTGGCCTATTCTTTACAGATTCTCCTCTGTCCTCATACACCTGACAACCCTGAGATTACCAAACAATTCTTCACCCAAGGGGTTAACTATGGTAAGCAGCTCTTCTAGGAGAAGGACACTCCAAAATCAAACCATTGTTCCTTAGTCTTGGGTAGTGCTATAGTCTCTGTACCATGGTCTTCCACTGTCTTGGGTCAGAGTTCTCTTGCTTGAGGGTACACTCGTACACACTGTTCTATCTAGTTTTTCTTCCTCTTGTTTTGTTGAAGTTTTTATAGTTTATATAGGCAATATTTATTTTAATGTTGTTACTATTCTTAAAACATTTATTTTTTCCTTGTTTCCTTTCCTTACTGGGCTATTTTCCCTGTTGGGGCTCCTGGTCTTATAGCATCCTGCTTTTCCAACTAGGGTTGTAGCACTTAGTATTTAATAATAATAATAATAATAATAATAATAATAACAATGTCTCCAATGTCTCCAGACAACATAAGAATTATAGGAGTTAAATGGCAGGACATGATTAGAAATGAAACTATAAGAGAGATTACTCGAGTTCTATATATGGATGAGATCATGGTGCTCCACAAATGTTCAGCTGGGCTCCACAAGGCACTAGAAGAGTTGGAAGACCTAGGCCTATATAACTGAGGACTATGACACGTGAAGTAGGAGATTATGAATGGAGGAGTATTGATTTAAAAGCTAAGGATAGAGACGACTGGATCTGAGGCCGTTTGCGTCAATAGGCATGGGAGGAGATGATGATGATGATGATGATGTTAGTAATGTTATTTAACAGTCAGATCTCAGACAAAATGGCGTCTTAAAAATTGATCTAGAGTGAGATTAGATCGTATCTTTCTTATCCCCCGATGTGATCAAGTCTAATAAATCGTTTACAACGCATCTGGAAGGTTAGATTTACTGGCTACACCACCTCTACAACGTTTAGGACTTTTCCAGAAGGCTAAAGTCCCTTCCAGGTCTTTGCTCGGACTCATATCTTAAGATATTACACACTGCCTCAAACGGAAGTTGTTACTCTGTGGTTTTATTATCTTTGTACCAGGAAACATTTGTAGGGAAATAACTATTTCCTAATTTTCAAATCTTCTTATACGATAGATTGGCTGATAAAAAGAATAAATTATCATACATATCGAGAGTGTTGAACGAAATAATGACCCAAGGTTCCTCCATGGCTGGAATTATAAAAACCACCTCGCATTTAGTTAATTAGGTTTTGAGTCCTAGCAAGTGAAAGCTTCTAAATTATCCAAAAGTAAGTTGGTCTTATTTTAGTTTCTTAATAATACGTGGGCGATTCTACACAAAATATGATGGATAAGAAAAAGTTCAGATTTTATAGATTTTTATCAAAGTAATAAGCAAAACTTTTTCTCATTGTTATATCCACTTCATTGAATTTTAAATCAACCGCATGCTAAATATATGTAGATCTGCCATTATATCATCATGATTTTTTTTTTAAATCTAAATTCTGTATGAGATATGATACTTCCTTATCCCTTTTGATGATCTAATCATTAAGCAAAGAAAATGAATGACATTACGAACATTCAAATGGCCATCATAAAGAGGACCTCGTGTAACGATGCAGGTCCATAATTGCAATACTTGCATACGATCCCATTATAAATGTTATCACGTTTGGCATCAAGGTTTACTGTTGCAATAAGAGCGAGGCAATCCTGCAACACTGCTCTATTCATAAACATTTGCTGATGACCATCCACTGCTCGTTTCCTCGTCGGTGTACATGCTTTAATTAAAGACAATAGTTATGTAATAATTATCTACGATTGGTAGACATTCCTTATGTATTGTTAGATTATATCACGTCACAATGACGAAAAAAACCCAACAGCAACAGGGTTGTTGTAGCCTATTGGTAACGTCTTTGCCTGGTGATCGCCAAACTGTGGTTCGATTCGCGCTAACAATTCGTTCGTTCATTTGGTGTCTGCAACCTCACCATCCTTGTCACAATGACGTATAAAAACCTAACAGCAACAGGGTTGTTATAGCCTATTGGTAACGTCTTTGCCTGGTAATCGCCAAACTGTGGTTCGATTCGCGCTAACAATTCGTTCGTTCATTTGGTGTCTGCACCCTCACCATCCTTGTGAGATAATGATGAGGGATTTGGGAAGCCTATATGTCTACCTGTTGAGTCATCAGCAGCCATTGCCTGGCCCTCCCTGGTCCTACCTTGGAGAGGGGGCTTGGGCGCTGATCATACGTATATATGGTCATTCTCTGGGGCATTGTCCTGCTTGCTAGAGCTAGGGCAATGCCACTGTCCCTTGCATCAGCCATTCATGGGCGGCATTTAAACCTTTAAACCCTGGCCCATTTTAGGGGTATCTATATTTCTGGTTCTACGTAAACTATTTAGCTATGGTAAGCAGCTCTTCTAGGAGAAGGACACTCCAAAATCAAACCATTGTTCTCTAGTCTTGGGTAGTGCTATAGCCTCTGTACCATGGTCTTCCACTGTCTTGGGTTAGAGTTCTCTTGCTTGAGGGTACACTCAGGCACACTGTTCTATCTAGTTTCTCTTTCTCTTGTTTTGTTGAAGTTTTTATTGTTTATATAGGAAATATTTATTTTAATGTTGTTACTATTCTTAAAATATTTTATTTTTCCGTGTTTCTCTTCCTTACTGAGCTATTTTTCCTCTTGGGGACCCTGGGCTTATAGCATCCTGCTTTTCCAACTAGGGTTGTACCTTAGCATTTAATAATAATAATAATAACAATAACAATAATAATAATACATTTTCTTCTTACATCAGCATATTTTCAGGAAGTGTGAATTCCCCTGTATCGACTCCGAATAACTACAAGGGCATGTAATGTCATTTTTCTGAAACCCAACATGGAACAATGAACCTCTTTCTTTTGCAATTTGTATGGCAGTGGATACCAGCTATCACTTTCCCAATGTTCTAATTTTCTCCTTCTCGTGTAGTTAACATTCTATTATCTTTAAAACAAAGGCGAAACAAATAAAAAAAAAAAAGGCAGTTAACTGTCTGAGTAAGGAAAAAGGGATACTTATTTTTAATGAACTGACTCTTATCACATAGGCACGTAGGTGATAACCAGGTCATGCGCATGCCATTAATTGCCTAACCTGTCATAAAAATAAAATAATAAAACGCTTCTGGAAGATTTACATGACACGAAATCACTCTTCGTGTTAAACAAAAACATTTGAAAAAAAAAATCATTACGAGCAAACATTGCATACAATAAGTATTATTTGTTATTTATTTGTGATTATACGAGCCTTACGTTTTACCCCCCCCCCCCCAAAAAAAAAAAAAATCAATCCATTACCGACAGGAGAAGGATATACTGTAGTCGCAAGTAACACGGAACACAAGTAGAACATGTTTACTCATATAGCATCTGCAAGATATCATAAACATCATTCAAGTGCGAAAAAATATCAAGATTTCTCATATGACTTGAATTAGTAAATCATATTAATTTAAAACTGAAATAATATTATATCTTCCATGTCTGTATTAATTGTACTTCGAGTCATGTGATCACTTACTCAACAGATTTTGGAACCACATTTTGATCTTTAACGTAAAATGAGTGTCACATATTCATCATTATCAGCATCACCATCATCTCCTCCTACGCCTATTGACGAAAGGGCCTCGGTTAGATTTCGCCAGTCATCTCTGTCTGGTAAAGTGTTCCTTAATGAATGATGAACTTCCATCCCCCCCCCCCCCCCCCCCTCCCTCTCCGCTATATCCATCCCTACACACACCTCTGACCTAACGTTAAAAAGCTGTTTTTGGAAGAGTTCCTGTTGGTAACATTCTTGCATGGTAATCGCTAGACTGGGATTCCAGTCCCGCTCAAATTATTCGATAGTTCCTTTGGTCGATGCAACCTCACCATCCTTGTGAGCTAAGGGTGGTCGGTTTATGGGAGCCTATAGTTCTATCTTCTGATTTATTACTAGCCATTACCTTGCCCTCTTTGGTCTTATCTTGGGTGGAGAGGGGGCTTGGGCGCTGTTCATGTTTATATATGGTCAGTCTCTAGGGCATTGTTCTGCTTGATAGGGCACTGTCACTGTCCTTTGCCTCTGACGTTCATGAGTGGCTTTTAAACCTTTAAGGCGATACGTTGTAAAGCCATATTTGACCCAATTTGACCCGCTTCGTATCAGAGGGCACGAACCCCCCCCCCCCCCCCCGCGGCTTAATGGCTTTTTTTTTTAGCATGGTTGTCCACCTTGTTCCACCATCGACATCATAGTTGTGGCTTTGTCAATGGTCGTTTCCAGTGGGACAGTAGAGGTAATCGAGTCTCCTCTTTTCCTCTTTTACACCATCTGTCGATCTCCAATTTCTAAATTTGTATGACAATTGTGTCATGGAATCAATTACTAATTAGCGTGCGGTATTTCCGATGCATTGAGAGTAGAGGCATTTTGTATTAGCTTCTTTAAGTCTTTTGTATTCATGAGTATTAATTAAAGAGCAGATTCTGCTCACAACTTTATCTTTTCCTAATTTAGCTGTATATTTCATGTTTATTTTCATAATTCATATCCTTTATGGTTATTCTTGTTTGGTGAACGGAAAAAACATAAAGTATCTAGCCTCCTGGCCAGTAAAGTGGTGAGTTTAAGGTGTTTACTGTGGAGGGCACTGCTATGGTTGGGCTGCTTGGGCACACCAAAATGGGGAGTTAAGCTTGCCCGGATGACGTTGCGTCGAGTTGGGCTTGCCCGGATGACGTTGCGTCGAGTATCTATTCTGATGAAACTGGAACTGAAACTATACAGTTTTAACCTTTAAATATGTAATTTCAATAATATTCTATTAGTCAAATAAACAATTCATTCATTGTTGAAAACTTCACTTTCTGCAATATCATTTCGATGTTTTTTTTTTTTTATTTCAAATTAGCCTCAAGTGGGGATTTATAATACAATATTAATGTTTTGATGTTCATTTGTTTTCAATTATTGCCAATGTTGGTTGGAATTAATGATTAGAATGAATGATAAAATGTAACTTCCATCATAAATCTGCTTGTAAGCGGTTTTTTTGTTTTTAAAATGGTTAATGTATTCGAATCCGATATAATAATATATTCGAATACAGTATGACAGAGACTCAATGCTCAATTCATTTACGTATGCTTATTTCTTTATTCATCCATAAGGGCACCAGCCACCTATAGAGATACTACCGATAGAGTTACTGGGTCCTCTGACTGCCCAGATAGTTCTACATATGATCCTTCTCTCTAGTTACGGCTCATTTTCCCTTTGCCTACTCATACACCGAATAGTCTGGCCTATTTTTTCCGCAGTTTCCTTTGTCCTTATACAACTGACAACACCGAGATTACCAAACAATATTTTTTCGCTCAAGGGATTAACCACTACAGTTTAATTGGTCAGTGGCTACTTTTCTCTTGATAAGGGTGGAAGAGACTCTTTAGCTATGGTAAGCAGCTCTTCTAGGAGAAGGACACTCTAAAATCAAGCCATTGTTCTCTGGTCTCGGATAGTGCCATAGCCTCTGTACTATGGTCTTCCACTACCTTGGAGTAGAGTTCACTTGCTTGAGGGTACACTTGGGCTCACTATTCTGTCTTACCTATCTTTCTCTTGATTTTTCTTTTTGTAGTTTCTATAGATTATACAGTACATAATAGATTTATTCCAATAGAGCATTACTTCTCTCGTATTTTATTAATTTTCTTCTTTCCTTTCCTCACTGGGCTATTTTCCCTGTTGGAGCCTTTGGGTTTTAGGTTAGCAAATAATAATAATAATAATAATAGAAATTGATGCAATAACCAAGCGGTTTAGTACTTGAGATACGAATTTCTGGGATACGTATGATGACCCTATATTGCTCATGTGTGCACCTAACATCTTCTGGGATCAAGAAAACTAGGCGAGGGGTTTGCAACTTCACCCTTGAAAACTTTCTAAGAAACCAGAATGAGGATTGTGCTGGCATTACCCCTTTAAGGAAAAAAGGCGAATTGGTATAAAAAATAATTTCTATACATGTACACATATATGTAGGTATGTGTGTATGTATATGTATACATACATATAAAAATAACTGTTGCCCAAAGATATAGACAAATAATCTTCAATTTAAGGAGAGAGAAGGGCACAATATAGTATGTTTACTGTTGAACATTATTATTATTATTATTATTATTATTATTATTATTATTATTACTACTACTACTACTACTACTACTTACTAAGCTATAACCCTAGTTGGAAAAGCAGGATGCTATAAGCCCAGGGACTCCAATACAATAGGGAAAATACCAATAAAAAGAAAAAATAAACTTGATTTAGCATTTATATTAGAAATAATAAAGTCCTAAAAAACCACACCCTTTTATTGAGAAAAATGCGACCGAATAATGACTTTACCTAAATAAGCTTAGTTTACAAGAATTTCAAAAACAATTTTATGCAAATGTTTTTGTGAAGACTCGTTGACGATGAAACAACGGCCGGGTTAAAAATAACCTCTACATACAGTTCTTATGAAGACCATTATTTTGGAAGAAAAATATTTGAATTGTATATTTTATAAGCGTTGAGGGAAGGATAAACCCTATGGAAATAATTTGAAAGCCACCAAATTGGTTGTCCGAACTTTTTACATCCATAAAGAAACCAAAATTTAAGTAAGATAAAGATACAAGTATATTGGTGTACAGAATAAAGAGCAAGTGTGAGGTTTTATATATATATATATATATATATATATATATATATATATATATATATATATATACCTATTCGGTCACGCCCAGCGGCATTGCCAAAGGTATACTTACGGGTGAGAGGGTTATACTTAGGTCAGGGGAAGGGTTGAATCTGAGTGTGTGTGTGTGTCTGTGTGTTTCATTCTAAATATTTAATTGTATTTTTGGACGCGTCGTTTACACTAGTACACTAATGTTTGAGTGTGTGTATATATATATATATATATATATATATATATATATATATATATATATATATATATATATATATATATATATATATATATATATATATATATATATATATGCTCATTCTGCTATTTGGATTGATTAGAGGCTGATGGATGCAGACTTCCAGTTTCCTCTGCACGTTTTTAGTGATAAGGTTACTAGCCGTACGACCTTTCCCCTAGTAGAAATGGACGCTGGCATCAATTCCTAGCTGAGGGAGACTATTGGGCAATAGGCTATTATTATAAGAACCAGTAGTGGGAAGCCACACACTTTGGCTAATTGGAACTCTGGTCAAAATATCCCTCTATTTGTGCAATCTATAGGAAGCCAGATGGCCTCTTAACGATGACTTAAAAGTTGTGTTACGCAGTGAGGATGCTTCTATGGCAGACTGAGTACTGTGTATCTGAATGTAACAGCCTTATGGCAGTCTGGTCTTATTTAAAATGTAGTTCTTGTACCAAGGTAGTCAACGACAGCCTCATCCTCTTTGAAGTTTTTGGGTTTACGTTCAATCTGCAGAGAAGTTTCATATTAATCCACCCCCATCCCCTATTAATACAATGATTTATAAGTTTAATGGCCGCTCATTAATGTCAGAGGCAAGGGACAGTGACATTACCGTAGCAAGCTGGACACTGCCATAGAGAATGACCATATATACACATCATCAGCGCCCGAAACCTTTCTCCACTAAGCTTAAATCAGGGAGGGCTAGGTAATGGCTGCTGATGACTCAGCAACTAAGCCTATAGGGTCCCCAAAACACCCTATCTTTAGCTCACAAGGATGGTGAGATTGCAGCGACCAATGGAACTAAAGAGTTTGAGCGAGATTCGACCCCATTCTAGCAATCACTAGACAAGGACGTTACCGACAGGCCACCACAACCCTAAAATAAATAAACTGAAATAAACTATAATAAAGAGATAAAACCCGGAAAATTACAGGTTTCTGATACATGTGAACAACATACAGTACAGTGTTTCACCTTATGAAAGATAAGTACATCTTTTTTTAACTAAGTACATGCATGGGTTGACAAGATCAAGAGGTTGAACAGTAATTTTACTTTTATACATCCCATTTGGATTTAAGATTTGTGAGGAAAGTGGTAGAAATGATGAAATCATAGACATATTAAGAATAAAGAATTTTTAATCATTATTCTAAAATTTGCTAAAATAGCGTTGCTTACAGTAACACTATTATTATTAATTCAAGCTATTATAATTATTTTACTAGAATGACTAATATAAGAGCGATAATAAGAATAATATTATTATTAGTATTAACAGTAATTCCAACTATAAAAATGGAGACACTTTGAAGATAACTAGGTCACATTGCACGAAAGGGCAGATTAGAATATTCTGATGTGATTAAGTCACGTGGGAAGCATTACTGACAATATCTTAGTGAAAATGGAGTGGTAAGAGGAGAGGTATACTTAGAAAAGGTTTGAATAGATGGTTTAGAAGGTGTATTGGAACGGATGAGTGCTTTTTCACAATCCTTTACATAAGTTATTCTCATTATCATCATCATCACCTCCTACGCCTATTGACGTAAAGGGCCTCAGTTTGATTTCCCTAGTCGTCTCTATCTTGGGCTCTTAATTCAATGCCTCTCCATTCATCATCTCCCACGTCACGCTTCATAGTTCTCAGCCATGTAAGCCCGGGTTTTCCAACTCTTCTAGTGCCTTGTGGAGCCCAGTTGAAAGTTTGAATATAAGTTATGATTAAAGTTAAACTTAATTGTACCTTGAAATGACGGTGAGTTCTGAACATATAATGTTGTTAGAAAGATACTTTCATTTACTTATAAATTGTATTTCACTACACAAATTCGAAAATTACTATTGACTTGAATAAAAGTATTGACCGCCATGAAAGATATAGTTAATCCTATTTACTGGTAACACCATTTGTAATAATTCAGATTATCATTATTATTATCTTTAGCGGTATTTCATTTTTTTTTTAATATTATTGACATTAAAAAGAAATTATAGTATTGCGTAATTTAATATACAATTAAAAATTTACCGTAAAAATGCGGTAAAAATCCTGGAATAAATGTTGCCAGGCATTTCCCGTTTCAAAAACGGAAATATTGACGTAAAGGACTGATATTACAGTCACCAACCCGTAAAAGATAATGACAAAGTAGGGTAAAAATTACAGTCGCTTGTATATTACTAAAATAGGGCTGTGAACGGTGTATTTTTACGGAGAAGTTCCGATTAATTTGGACACTGAGGATCCGAATTTGAAATGAGCCCGTGCACTTCATTGAAAAAAAAAAAAAACTAGACAATTTTCATCTGATTTAATGCCAATCGTTTGGTTAAACAAAAAAATTAAAGGTTCATACATATTCACACACATCCACACTATTCGTAGGAAAAAAGAGAAAAAAAAAATGCCGAAAAAGTTACCCCCACAAATTTTTTTATATCTATAACAGAAAACATAATCATGCTCACGCTACAATATTAACCAAAAACCATGTTTCTAATGAATGTGAACAGATTATTTTTTTATTTTTTGCTAAATATGAAGAAAAAGCTCGAAACAGTATTATGTAAAATTACTGGTCTATTTTGGTTGACGCTCCAAAATCAAACCATTGTTCTCGAGTCTTGAGTAGTGCCATAGTCTACCATGGCATTCCACTGTCTTGGATTAAAGTTCTCTTGCTTGGGGGTACACTGGAGCACGCTGCTCTATCTTATTTCTCTTCCTCTTGTTTGTTTTGAAGTTTATATAGTTTATATGTAAAAGATCTAGTTTAATGTAGTTACTGTTCTTAAAATATTTCATTTTGATTGTTTATTACTTCTCTGGTACTTTATTTATTTCCTTACTGGACTATTATTCCCGGTTGGAGCCCTTGGGCTTATAGCATCTTGATTTTCCAACTAGGGTTGTAGCTTGGCTTGTAATAATAATAATAATAATAATAATAATAATAATAATCATCATTATCATCATACTAGATGTTATTTTGACTCTTATCGTTTATCAGTATCACCAAACGCTCAATCATGCATAGGCTCTGATCTCACCGCAGTGTGATAACTTCTTTATTCATTTGGCCTCCTTGTAAACGACTTTGATAACAGTTAAGCAACCTCAGGTCAGATCTATGCGATAGTAGGCGCCCATCTCGGAAAATCGTTGATGGACTTGACAACAATCTAATGTCTGTCACAGATGGACATTAAGAATAACAGAATGGGTCCCTAGATATTTCAAAAGACGCAGGGGCACGAAGGGAAAACGATGGAATGACGAACTAAGAAAGTTTGAGGGCATGGACTAGCACAGTAAGACCATAAACAGACGTAAGTCAAAGGAGATTTCCGAGGCCTTTGTTCTGCAGTGGACTAGTAACGGCTGATGATTATGATTATATATAATCCATATATATATATATGTAAATATATATATATATATATATATATATATATATACATATATATATATATATATATATATATATATATTATATGTAAATATGTATGCATATATATATATGTATATGTATATACGCTGTGCTAGGCGGTATATTTTATCAATCCATGTTTGCCAACTGTTATATCAGCGGATAAGCAACTTGGTGGGGTAACAAGAAATTTAGTTGTGGAGGAAATGTCCCCCTAATTCTCGATAAAGTCACTGGCAGCAGGGTGAAGGATTGGGTTTAAGGCGATGGACAATATGTGATTTCGGC